>NC_142527.1:19865200-20020200 GCF_964205215.1 Stylophora pistillata | reverse complement strand
CGTCTTCAACTTGCTTCAACATATTTATGCTGATTTGAAAAACTTACTCACTTGAAAATGACCTCAGAGAGGTCGAAACGTCGTGACTTCTTAGCGCTAGCTTTTATTTCAAAGTTTATGTTTAAAATTCAGCAAACGGTACAAATTCAACACAAAATATTTTATTGAACTATACTTTTGGTACATATGGACACTTAAAAATGATATTCACCGTTCTACTGAAGAGCCCGCAGGGTCGGAAAGCAAGTCAGACAACTCAGTTTTCGCATCGCGTTTGGGGAATGATGTATCGTCAACCCAAAACTAATTTCGTCCCTTAAAAGAGCCGCATGCTCATTGTTTTTAGAAACGAGTTTTATTTGACTTCGAAAAACGCTTCAATATCCGGCCATCTTGACATCACGCTTGGTCAATAAAGCATATATACCAGTTCTGTTCACCAGCCAACTATCAAAGGCACACATTTAAAAACGATTGGCAAGATGCGTGGTTTTATAAAAGAGACCCACCAGTATTTATTCACATTTGTCGCTATATCAATCGTTGCTTTCTTTAGCAACAGGAGAAATTTAAATCTGAATAGCTCTTCTCTTAATGGCGAAACATGTAAGAACGTTAACTCATACACAAGGTATAAATGAAGAAACGAAAAATAAGTAATTCGATATAAATAAAGTATAAAAAAATAAACCCACAATTCCTCTTTTCGCTCCGACGAAGGGTTAACGCTCAAAACGTCAGCTTTTGTAATCGTTACGGTGGCCAATTTACCACTTCAACTTTGTTGATATATCCAAATTATTTCGTTACTCCCACCGACGCAGCCCCAAACAGTTTCTTTCAAAACTATCAGCATTTATAAATAAAGTAGGCTATGTAATCTACGAAGGATGCTTTTTGGCGTTTTTATAATATACGAAATGTATTTAAGACAGCTAGTAAGGGAGCTTCGACTCAAGCCTAAGAAATTATTAAGCAAAGTATTCCGCGGTACGTTTTCTTGATTGCAGTCCTGAATCCTGGAAGACGCATACAGTACATTACGGGGTTTATGGATGAATTTGAAAGCATAAGTGTTGCAGAAAACTCGAAGGCTAATATGTTAGTTTTACTCGAATAATTTGAGATGTTGTTGAGGACGGTAATCACACAAAATGGAAGATAGCAGAGTAAAAACATGAAGAAAACATAAAGTGTGTTTATGGCAGACCTTCGTAAACGCTTTGAACGAAAAATTTCAAACTGCGACATCTGTGACTCCATTTGATCTTGAATTTGTACTTTATGCCTTTTAACAACTTGATATACTTTTATATATACGAAAAAAGTGACGAGAAGGGACACAGATACAACAACTGCTGCAAACGTCGAGTAAACACGAAATCCCTTTAGCCAAACAAGGCTAAGGAGAAAGTTTATTAACCACAAAGCCATCTGCATAATAACAACTCTTTTTTCCGTCACCAGTAGTCGATATCGAAGGTGCAGTTTAATCGCCAAATATCTATCCAGCCCAATGATTGTGATATAAAGGAGCGAAATGCCACTTAGAAAGGAAGTCGCTATGCTGTAAGCTGCCAAAACCGAACAGGGAGGAACTCTGTTCTTGTAAACGGAAAATAAAACAAACATGTACAGTGGATGGACGATGGATCCTACTCCAAGATCAGTCAAGGCCAAACCAAAAATAAGATAATTTGAGATTGATCGCAAGGAGGGCACATAGACGAAGCTGAGAAGAATCGAAACATTTCCCAAAACTGCGGTGAACGTGAGCAGAATGTTTGCCAAAATGTTGAAGGCTAAAGGCGTATTTTGTTCACCAATGAGTATCATAATAGGTGTCTCAATGAAACATCGAGTTGGAGTTTCGTTTGAAGACTTACCCATTAGCAATCTTCATAGAGCAGAACAGACCTGCTCGACTTGAATTGCTAAATGTCTCTTTTTCGCCTCCGCGGCGGAAAATTAGAGGCAACAAATTTAGCAATGAATTCTGCAGATCTTCCCCTCTCGTAATAAATAGAGAAAAAAGTGATATATGAAAAAACACCTGTTGTGATAGAAGTGTCGACAATAATTGGTTACGGCCAAAAATAAATTAAAACAAAAAAGTTAATGCTGAGATCTATCAACGACATCTATCATGCTAGAAAAAAGTGGAAAAATACTGACTGATGAACCGCTGTTCTGACTATTTTTCTTGCTTATAATTATACAATCTTTCATTTCGATAAAAATAATTTGTTGCCTCTCCACGAAAAAGTAAATTTTTGCAAAAAGGATTAAAACATTAATAAAATATATGTATTATTCCGAAGCACCATTACGGTTGAAGTTAAGAAAATTTATTGAAATCATTGCACGACAGACCTACTTAACAGTTAAGTCGGCCAAAAATTGTCATTTATTTCTTTATTAATCTGGCTGCTGACAAAAATTTGTGGCATAGAGAAAATTTTGATTCTTGGTTTAAACTGCGTTCGTTTTCTTTGTTGTACCTTAAGAATCGCAACGTACTTGAGAATCGTAGGTCTATGACAACAAGCTTCAAGAAAATACTAGAAATGACAGTTTCAAAAAGAAACAAACAAAGAGTAATTGAGTGCCCTGAAAATTTCATATTCCTTATCCAAGTTAAGATGAAGCCGTTTCGATATTTTAATCGTAGACGGCACAAGTAAGACAAGTACAAGATCACCTTAACTAGCAAGTGAGATGACAATGTAACTTTCCCTTTTTCAAGACCACCTCTTGATAAAATGTGCTTAAAAAGAATCATAAATCTAAATTAGAACCATGTACACATGTATACTTAGTATCCTGCAATGCAAATAAATTATATGGCCTCTAGAGAGGAAAAAATCAATTATTGTGCTAACATGAGCATGCAAAGAGGTGCTGTGTGTTCAATTTTAAACTGTGCACAATAACTCCGATTAGTTTTTACTTCGCAGATGTATAGTGCTTTTCGCGATCGCTGATTGGCTACTTTTAGAGATAGGCGAGTATTATACACCACCGAGCAGCCGAAAAGACAAAAACGCACGTCAAGAGTTTAATTTCGGACAATTTTGGGTATATTGACAGAAGTAAACCCCTTCTTTTGGTTTCTGTGTAATATTAACTAAAGTAATTTAAAACCTTAGTGTTCGTGAAAGTTGTGGGTATTTACCTCGCTGCTTAGAAGCTCGGTAAATATCAATCCTCCCTATTCATGATCATCTCCACTGCGGTGAATAATTGTTAACTATGGCTAGATGATATAACTCGATGATAAATCCTATCGAAACTAAGAAAGTCAATCTGAGGTCTGCATTGATAGGAACGTTTCAAATAGGTAAAAACAAAACAGTTACAATTTCACTGTCGTGAACTTTCAGTTAGTAAAAAAACTGATATTTCAGTCGTCGAGCAAAGAAATGTGACAAATTTGACTGTATTTGTCTCGAATATTTGCTGAGAACCAGTCACGTCCAGAACACCTGTCAAATATCATTGGAGCTCTGTATGTTTATTTTCATTGTGCAAGCTAAGATTTCATATGGAGGGCAGCTCAGAGTGAGCAAACCCGTGAGCAGAACGAGAAGAGTAGAAAATGCTACCGCTTATCCCTTTTTGGTTTTCCATTCTTAACAATAATTTCCCTCGTACATTTTTTACTCGTTCAAGGTTTTCCTTAATCTTATCAATCCGAAATAGAGCAGCCAGGCATCTAAAACTACAAAACAGAGAGAAACCCTGCGAAGTAGACCGCGGTGAAGGTGGTCTTGCAAGCGAAACTGGATTGACTATCTCTCTTCCTGGAATAAATGTTTAAGGGAAATACAGAAAAACACACTAATTCTTACATAGGCCATCTATGAATCCCAACGTTTAAAACGGGAGACATTACTCTATCCTTATTCGGTTAACGCTCCTTGCAATTGATTTGAAGCTCTTTGGTAACTTTTTCCCAAACTAAGGGAAAGTACGTTTTTTATTGGGGAGGGGGTGGGCCTGGGTATTTTAGAAATATTTTGCCAAAAAAGTCGTGGCCCTCCCATTTTTCAGATTGGATTAATCCATGACCCTTCATAAATGCCTAAACAAAAGGATCTGACCCTCCCTCCACCTCCTCCAAGACAAAAATAGCCGGAAGTGAAAATAACTGACCGGAAGTGTTGCTCATAACCGAGTCTGCGCACAAAGCAGTTAATTGCGTGGCGTTGCACTGTGAAAACTTGAAAATGGGCAAGGATGTGCGAGGAATAGAAAGGGGGAAATGCGCTTGTGGAGAATGCGAGGATTTCATGAGGTCAGATGGAGCAACTTGTGGCTATTGTGGCTGTTTGCCGATTCGCCATTCTAAAAAGGATGCCCACAACATTACCGACGTCAAAATATGGACGAAAGCGGACACGGGTCGAGAGAGACAATTACATTAGTTGGGACGAGATATGTTTTTGACATAATATTTCGACATGTGTTTAAAATGATGTAGGTTGATTTAGACTGGTAGCTTTGCTTGTATAGATAAGTTTTAGGTTTCTATACACTTCGCATGTTTGCTAACAAATAATTAAAAGTAAACTAACCGACATGGAGTAGTTTTTTCCTTGCCAAAAAAAAAACTGTGACCCTCCCCCGGCTGCGTATCAAACAGGTTTGACCCTCCCCAATCTGTAAAATATTTACTAATGACCCTCCCCTCCGAAGCCCCGACCCACCCCTCCCCCCCCCCAATAAAAACGTACCTTTCCTAAGCTCAGTTGAAATAAAGATTACTTGTTGATACCGAGATCATTGGCGGTAACTTTAATGCTTACATTCCCCTCCACTGTATAAGACCATAGTTCATATTACGAAGATCGTAGAAAACGAATAACTGATAGCTGATGGCATATTTATTTTGTTTTAGGTTCCCAGTTAAGGAAAGACAGCTTTTTACCAACGTATCCCTAATTGACCTAGTTTTTTTCTTAACTATCATGCAAAGGAGGTTGTGACAAAGAGCATTAGTGAGCAAGGAACATTTTTAACAGAGGACAATGACTGCATCTTCAGAGTTATTCAATTATTCCGAGAACGGTCTGACGGATATGGTAATTTCGCAATTTGATTTCTCGGATAATATATTGCTGTGGTGTACTTAGTGAGCCATAAACTGAGATAAATAAGCACCAATTTCAGTTGCACTAACGCACTAAACTAAAACAGTATATAAAGCTGATGTTCCCATCCGCACAATCTTGATTATGGAGCAACTGAATTGAATCCAATGGGTGTTTCTAATCACCTTGACCATTATTGTCCGGAAAGTAGTTCGAAAAAGTAGTCCGAAGTTCGTGCAGCTTGGATAGATATGACCCCAAGGGATAATTTTGAACAACACCTTTTTGTCCACAAATGGATCAAGATGTCGAACTAGACGAGTTTTCAACAGGGAATTTTTACCACTATCAAATTACCATAATAGAGGCTTCCATTCGTTCCAATTCAAAAGGATGGCCGGTAAGAAATCGAAGTGAAATGTTGATTGGCTGTCTGCTACAATGAGTCTACGTAAAGTTTGATATCGTTGGAAGCTTACTTTTGAGTCGCAACAAGTTATTCTTAGTGTTGTAAGTCTGGTTACAACGTCTTTTTTTATTTTGGTGAATTCAGTCTCTAATGAGAGAGTAGCCAAGTTAAAAACGGAAGAAAAACATTAAAATAAGTTATGTATCTTATTTTAAGTAGTTTTGTGTGATTTCGAAAAACTTCATGTCCTCTTTTCCGTTGCTGGGAAAATATATTTTGATGGGATAACGATACCTGTTAAAGTCCCCTCAAGGACAATTTCTTAATGGAGATTTAATCTTTCTGACCAACGATGAGAATAAATTGAAGGAAATAGAACAATAAGATAGCCGGGAGAAATAATTTAATGAACGTTTCGCGTGCTACCTTGTACTTAGGACAGATAATTTGTGATAAGTGTGGGCTTGTTGCGAGGACGTACACTGATGACCCTTGTTGATATATTTATTTAATCTGGATGACGAGGACGAATGGCCTGCAGCTGCTAGTGCGAGGGCAGTCCCTGAACTACTTTCACAAGCAAAGATTTTCCTAAAATATTTCATAATATGTTTCTAATAGAGGAAGGGTCATTTTGATGTAAATGGGGACTCAAGTAGACATAAAATGATGACATGGTTAAATGTTGTCGTTTTTGCTTCAGCATGTAGGAATCGTTGCAATGCAAGGGTGCACGTAGAATCATTCTTGAGAGTAATTACGCTCAATCTTGCTAAGGCATTTTCGTAGGAACAGTCATAGAAAGTTCGCAATGACATATCTTGAAAAGTTAAAGCAAAAGACGTATCTCTTTTTCACAGTTTTTCTTTGCTCAAGGTATTCATATTTCACATTGATTAAGAGGCTGTTTTATAATATTACGAATTATTTGCAGCTTGCTCAATTTTTCTTTTTGCATCAATCTTTTGATTGCTTTATCTGATCCCCGGCAGTCGCACACTTAATAAGCTGGAGTAGAGATAGTCATCAGTTTGAATTCGTGTAGATCCTTTTGTTTATGAACAGTCCTGTAAATATGCAAATGAATTTTGCCATCCGTGATAAACTCACAATCTTAAAGAGCAAACTTGCGGGTTAGTGTATGTACCTCGTAAACATTTTGGGGCCCTTTTGATCTCTAAACCTGAGCATACTTCTGTAAGTGAGAATACATGCCCCTCAATGAATAGAAAAGAGAGCCACCGTATTGACTGCGGATAGAGCCTCATCATTTTGAATAGTTCCTTGAGAGCAGCAAGAGGAGCGCAGCCGAGCGCAGCGGAGTCCAAATAGGAAAGGGTGGCCGGAATGCAATTAACTTGTTTGTCATGTGTACTCTGCACGTCAGTGATGATATTGGTATGAAAAGTTTGCTTTCAAGCCTCGAAGATTCATTTTTAGGCTGGAATATCTGGTGGTGAAATCTCCCGTCTGATAGGTGAGCCTAATGCTTAGTACCAGAATATTACAATTGTAAAGAAGAGTTTTCAGGAGGTAACTCATAATTTAAAAGCGTTTTGGTTTCCTTTTGGCTGTAGATCGCGTGACTTTTACATTTTCTTTTTCTTTTTTAATGTTCTATTTTTTTTCGAAACACAAACTTAGCATCAATTTCGTAACTTTGTCGAAGCTTTCATGCAATAGGTAAATTCTCCACTGGAGAAAGGAACTCCAGGTAAATTTCACGTAAAATCGGAAAACTTCACTCCTCTGGTTTAATGACTACATATGGATCGGTAACAATCGAACATTCGCGAGAAGGATTTTATTTTACGCCTACAAAAATGGAACATGAAACACCAATTTGGGTGGACATTGAGTTTGCTATGATATCAATAACAATAATGAATGCCTCTTGGCATCTGGCAAACAACTCGAATCCAAAATCTACAAACATTTGAAGAATTGGAGCCCTGATAATAAATGGTTCTACTAAAAGTTGCAAACTTACCAAGAGTTAGGCCAGGTTAAGACGTCATGCTTCTGCCCTGCCGAACTTAATTGCGATTAGGTCCGACTTTAGCAAGAAATGTTGCAAAATTTAATCGTTATTGTGAGTTCGAAGAAAAAAATACGTAATATATAAACGATATCTATCCTCCTTATCAATCCTCGGCAAGTTGATTAAGAGAGGAAACACGCGTACGAGAGCTATAAAAAAAGTGTGAACCTCGGTATCTACTTGGTAAACATTTCCTTTGAAGTGTACATGAGCGATGCATAGTTAAGAGAATAATTCCGCTAAAATACATCTGCATAATTTATGAATTTTGTTTGGCTCAGCGGAGGCACAACGTTTGAAGCGCTGCGCGCCATAGTCGTGTAGCACGGCAGGCCTTGCCGAACTCAATTGCTTGCCGGACTTTCTTAAAAAGTTAAATTCAGACGCCGTGCTTTTCTCGAACTTAATTTCTGAATTGAGATTGACATGGCAGGAGCACAACAGCTGAACTTGGCCTTAGGTATATAGCAAAAAGCCGTTTAAATTTGCCAATAGCTTTGGTCTTCCGTTACACTTAGACAGTTTTGATGAAGCAACCTAATAGGTTTGTATTTACGCCTGATTAAAAGCATTGTGAGCATTTTCAGTTATGCTCTAATGTTTGAAAAGATTTAGAATTCTCTGTGAATTCCAACAGTGTGAAGATGAATATCCCTTGAGCGATAATGTCAACAGGCAACTTCTAGTCTGCATCAAGAAGATAGCAGTTCGATATTTATCCAAAGTGAAATTATCAACGAGGCATTGTACACCTCATTGGATAAACTCAATTGGAGCACACAATTCACGTCTAATAATGCGAGGTGTGGCGCGCCGGAATGCTAAATAAAATTGTTTAACTAGAGTGATATGCATGTCAAATTATTTTCTTAAAGATAATGTTAAAAGCTTTCGTTCAAGCCGTAACAAATTAATTTTGAAATGGAATTTCTGTTGACTTCTTCTAAAAGGTGGGCTCATATTTAGTAACAAAAAAATTCCTTTAAGGCGTGAGCTAGGAGTTAATACTTGGATGTAAATTACTCTTCAAAAGCGATGTTTCTGATCGTGCTCATCATGTAACTCTCGGCTCAGACTATTTTCCTTCTTTTACAGAGATGAGTTTCGTTTCACTTGAAACACTGCGTTACTTGCATTCATCGCACCCAAGTTCAATGCACTTTTTTCAGTTTTTGAATTATAACCTCGAAAAAAGATTTCAATATCAAAAATGCAAATACTGTCATCGCAGGTTCAAGCCACCTCACTCCAATCATCTAGTTTTAACACGAATGTCATATACACCGATTTGAAAGGAAACCTTTACCACAATTGCCAATAATTTCGCAATCTGATTGGCCAATTTGCCGTTGTCAATAAGAGTTCAGACGACGCTTCTCACGTTAGCATGTCACGCACTGAGTCACGTACTGAAAGAATCGTTTCATTTAACGTCGATGTTTGATAAAAGACAAATCAGTTGTGGTGTAGCGTGGTCTGTAACCTTATAAACAACGGCAACAACGGTATTCGTCATCACAGTGGTGAAGATTTGTTACATCACTGCGAATGGAATCGGGGAAAGGCAGGCAACGGCCCAATATTTTGGGCAGTTAAGGAGGTATTCTTGTCAACATGGCGATTTTGATAGCTTTTTCCCAAACTAAGTTCAGTTAAGATATAGATTACTTCGTGATACCAAGATCATTGGCCAAACAAAGGTAACTTCAATGCCTATTTAAGTGAGGGCTTTCCCATTCTTTGTATCAAGCGATAGTTCATTTCAGCAAGATCGTAGAAAACGAATCACCGATGACTAATAGCGTATTGATTTCTCAGTTAAGGAAAGGCAGCTTTCTGTCAACGCATGACCTAGTTTTTATCGTAACTAAAATTCAAAGGAGGTTGTGGCAGAGAGCATTAGTGTGCAAGAAAAAAATTTAATAGAAGATAATGACTCCATCTCCCAAGGGCGTGGCCAGGGGGGTCCTGGGGTGCCCGTAACCCCCTTTTGTAGGCCTTTTTTAGAGCAAACAACCTACAATATTCAGGTAGCGAAAACTCCATGACAATATCTTGGCCGTAAAAGCCATTGTTGAAAAGCCCACTTTTAAAATTTGTTTTATTTTTTTGTAAAGTATTTTCTGCAGAAAAACGTGTTCAATGCGTCTTCTTTCGCTTTCAGATAAGATGAAGCCGGCTATTTTAATCACCGTTCTTATCTTGGTTGCAATAGCAGCTATATCAGCAATCCCCACTCCAGGCCGGCGGTTGAATGATGAGCGGCGTCCCATGCACGAGTTTAGCAAGGTAAGTATCATGTTCTCGGTGTTGAATACATTTTCGGTTGTATTTGATACTGAGGATCTGTTTCGGAGATTTTTATCTCTTTTTAAATCTATTTCATTCTTTTCTGTAGGAGAACTTCAGAAACAAACTCATGGATTACATTATGAATCACGAGGTAACAAAATAACTATCTTACTACTGGTCGGTGATAGAAATAAGACCTAGAGCCTGCGGGGGGGGGGGGGGTGTGGGAGAATTTTTGGTTTGTGTGTGTGCAACTGCCGGCTTTTCTGCGTTTATTTTATTTTAAACCAAAACATGGGGGAAAGCGGGCACCCCGTGTTTCTCCCCTAGAACCGCTACTGGAAATGAATGGCGGGATACTTTAAATCATTTTAACGAAAAATTTTGCAAGAATACACTCTTTCTATCTTTCTCTCTCTGTATACAGAAGAGATGCAAGTATGATTATTGCAGCCCTGGTGATAGATGCTGTGGTGGAAGATGGTAAATATACTTGAATTTTGCTTTTTCCTTTACACGCGGTACCTACGCTTTTGCTCCCGATCAGATTTAGTTATGAATAGGACGTGAAACATGTATGTTGGCAAATCGGTATTTTCCTTCTCCCGAAAAAGGATTACTTAGATTAACTAATTGTCTCTTTATTTTTATTATTATTATTATTATTATTATTATTTTCATTTATTTGCTTATTTATTCATTCATTCATCTTTTGTTGTTTTTGTTACTTATTTAGTTTGTCTATCATTGACAAATTTCTGTTAAATTACCTTTAGTGTCTGTCCAATCGGAGCTTCAGCTGGTAGCTGGTGTAATTGTGTACTAAACCGGTCTCGTTCAGGTTCAAACGAGAAATAACTGATCACACATCTCTGCATTGATTGGTCGAGTGTACCATGGCTCTCTCAAGCAGCATGCAAATAAGCGACTTTAAAAGCAGTAGGTCAGCCAAGTTGACGTAAGAGTGAAGGATTTTAGTGAAATTATATTCAGTAGTTCAAGCGCTTTTGTAATCTCAATAAAAACCATTTTGAACAAGTTTGAGCATATTGAGTTGTTCTCCATAACTAACGCATGCTTACATCTCCTCCCATTATCGAAGCGTGTGTCGTTTATTGTCTTTAATGGTAATTGTTCTCCGTCGCTGATATGAACTAAAATTTGAGGATAAAGGCAAGGCGAAGATAGTGCCCTATACTGCTTCTTGCTGACTGATATTTGAAGAGTACTATTTATGTGAAGAATAAGTGTCCGCTTTCTACCACAATCTAAATCATTAACAGATTCCCCCCCCCCTCCCCCCCCATTTACCCACTTTGGGTGGAGGAGGGTAAAAGCGATAAAATTGAAGTCATGGGGCTTTGAAAAGGTCAATGTGTCAACAATTGTTTCGCCGATTGTAGATATATCTTCTAAAGGATTATTTAATAAATAAATCAAAACAAAATAAATGACCTAACTTTATATCATATGCCCGATCTTCATTCCGCCGGCAGATCGAGGTGCGAAGACAATTTCAAAATAAGAGATTTTCCACAGACTTTACTTATCATATATCGCAGGATGGTCATGGTAATTGCCTATAACTGAATGCATTTCATTGTTTATCTCGGCTGACCATCAAACAGAGGTCATTTCAATTTTTTTAATCTTGATGAAATTTGGCTGTGATTGCTGTACAAAAGCTATTACATTGTTACAAACTACAATTACAGGGAGATGATATCAAAAAGCTCCACGTTATTCAGCAATAGAGTTTTTAGGAAGTGCATACTTATAAACAAAATGAAATTATTCTTCTCGGCATCCTTTATACCTAGATAGCAAACTAGTAAATGAAAACTAAAGTCAATCACGATTTGGTCGCCGGCGTTTTCCCGCGCTTAAGGCAATTTGGTTGCTTTTACTTTGGTTCCTTATTGTTTCAAAAAGATATTGGCAGTTGTGATTACTTCAGTTCTTGTTCTTAGGACACTCAATCTAAAAGTGCGCAAATCTCCAACAAAGTTAACGACAAGACCTCGGACCATCGTTCAAAGTGATTACATCGCATTGCAGACGTACTTTAACAAAGTAAACCCATCCTAGCCGTATTTAAAGCAGTCACTGGCGACCTTTTTAGAGACTAAAAAGGTAAGATAAAGGTTTTGCAATCTTTCAGCTGGAAATGCCAGCAATTAAATAGAGGGTACGTATTTTTCAACTCAACCTGTTTCCTAAGTATTGTTGTAGATGGGAATCTCCTCATAATTCTTTGCATCGCCCTCCCCATCATTCATATTCTCGTAATAGTCAGGATCATCCAGTCTCTTGATTTCCTGGTAATCACCATCATCAGCTGGTACCTCTTGATAGGGATTTCCTTTATTTGAAAAGTGCAGCTACCAGTGCCTTTGACGATTCTTATCTCTTCATAATTAGCAATGTCCTCCTTAGACCGCGCCTCTTTTAACTCATAGGTCTCTGGTTCGTGGAGTGCAACTCCAGAGCGCAACCCTTTTGAAGTGCGTTCGAGCTTAAACCCCTTCCGTTTCTTGAAGTATTGAGTCAGTTTGCTAGACATAACGTCTCGTAGTCACGTTCGACGCACTAAAAACTACTATAAAACGAATACAAGAATTGTAAAAACGTGTAAAATGGTATATAAAAAGTCACTTGTAACAATGTAGCGGAATTCCAAATCGATTTCGATCAATTACGATCCTCATCAGTAGTACTCCGCCATGTTTAAAATACTCATAAATAATTGTTCATATAAGTGACTCTGAAATGTCCACACTTCTTCCAGGCTTCATGTAAGCGGTCATGATGTATCAATCACAGCTCGTGGGATTTGAAAAAAGTTCCATTCGTTCTTGGAGTTCATAAGCGAGTCTTCGTTCACATTATTTATCCTCACTCCTTCAGTTATTTGTCTCAGCATCGCGTCATTGTGATAGACCCCCGTCACATCCATTCGGAACTGCTTTACCTCTCTATTGTGTTTCTCTTTACAGTGTTTCCACAATGCAGATCGTTCTTCCTTATTGTTAAGTGATTTCGTATGCTCTTTCCCTCTGGTATACGCGCTCCTGGCTGTTTCCCCTACGTATACGCTGTTACACTGGATACACTTAATCTCATACGTCACACTTTCTCTATCACACGGTCCTTTTCCACCTGTGCTACACACTGGGCAGTCTTCTCGTCCACACTGTCGCGGTTTAAATGGGTCGGACTTTTGGAGTAGTCGTTTAATGGCGATTCCGGCTTTCTCCACCACTTTAATATTGAAACCTTGCTGCTTTATTTCTGTCTGGTATTCCTTCCGTAACCGTGAGTTGGGCGTAGCTGGTACAAAAATTACTGATTCATTCCCGCCGCGTTTGTACCAGTTGGATTTCCTTTCGCTCTTTTCCTTTTCTCGTTCCACCTTCCTCCACTCCTTGGGTCGATGTAACGGTCTTTCTCCTTTTCGCTCAGCTCTTTGTCTCGCTCTAAAAGCTTTGAGGGCCGAATCTACAACCTCATATCTGAATTTCTTGCTGTACCCCGAGTATTGCATTCTCAGGACCATCTCGTTAACATTCTCTACTACTCGTTCCCATGGTAACAATCTGCTACAGTTAAGTAAGACCCGAAGGACTTCTTGGGTCAGGACTGTTCTCTTTGTACTCCAGCTTACGGCAGACCTAGCATGTATGACTGTCCTAGAAGCCATGCTCTTGGAATAAAACTCATACATGATCACTGAGGCTGAGGCTTTCTCGTCCTGCCTGTCTGTCTCTTCCCCTTTTGTTTCCATCCACACCTTCAAGTCAAGGATAGGTAGCTTTCCGTCCTGGTGTTTAGAGGGGTAATCTATTTCGAGTTGTATTGACGGGTGTATGTCGTTTCCTATCTGTTTTATCAATGTCATAGTCCTCTCATCGTCACTGATTCCTTGATCCTCAGCTACGGATCTCTCATCCATGTGAGTTTTTCCATCCTTGTACCTCATCCCAACTGGTGTTGTTTTCTTGAAGTAGCAAACGAGGTAAATGCCAAGAAGGACAAAAATAACGATCCCACCACAACAAACACCGATAACTAGCGGGTGGGGCAACCCCTTTTTGTCCTCTTTGGCCAATTCTGACTGGTCTAACAATGATAATAACACCAATGTTTCCAAATAAACTAAATTATTCCAATGGTCTATCTCTCACTCTTTCTTCTGGTCGGAGATGGTCACTTATGTCAAGGACATTTAGGGGAGGGAAAGGGAAAGTGAACGGCTCCTGCCATTTTCAGTTTTGGTCTCTTTCTAGCTTTGAAGTAAATTAAAACCACGGTTGAGAACAGAGCACATCTTCGGCCAAACAAACAGTTACTGTGAAGGTGTAGTCTGATCGTCCGGGTGATTGTAGTCCTGGGAAGGACTGTTGTCGGTGGTAGTGACTGACGTTTCGACAACCTGTGCGGAAGTCATCATCAGAGTCAAGAGTCAGAGTCAAGAGTTAAAAGGCACAATTTAGATAATTTTGAGTAATAAGTAAAAGGAAATGTGAAGCAAGATTTATCACGTCATCCATACGAAAAATCGCAGTCTGCACACAGTGTTAACAATGGTTGCTAACAACTGAGATGTGCAGATTGACAAGCAACATAAGCAGCGACGAAAATGCAATATTAAAGCTGCAAAGACAGGAGGGAAAGATAACGGACATCCAACGGATAGCCCCAGCCTAAACCTAATCTTGCCAATTTCACAGCGTTCACCAGTGAACCCAACAATGCACTTGCACGAGAAGTCGTTGATACCATCTACACAGGTCGCCCCATTAGCACAGCTATGTTCAGCACAGTCGTCGATATCTGTGGACAAAGCAAGGCTTTCTATTCTAAATTTAAAACGTTGAATTAATAATTCCAAGTGGGGATCATTTAGGAGTTAGGGAATGAAGAAAGGGGATCATTTTAGGCCCTGGCATATTTCAGTGGCCGTAGTACTGCTGTTGTACTCCCATATGCGCTAATCAGACTAGTGAAACGCCTGGTAACAGTTGAGGGTTTAAAAAGATATAACATAGTTACAGAATTTTATCTACTATGAAATACGCACAATAGATGTGCGTTATTGACCAAGCGTTAAATCAAGATGGCTAGATATTGGCAGAGGTCTTTCTTTGTGCGTGTTTTTATGGACCGAGACCAAGCCTGGGGCCAAAAAAACAGAAAAGAAGAAGGTTCATATTTTGCCATCTTGACCAAACAATCTTGGCTGATAATATTATAGAGAAAAAATAGTTTTCTTTATTAAGGATAAAGAACGATTTTTTTTATTCCGAGAGACAGGTAAGAAAGCCAACTACTTTTACAGCCCAATAAACCCAGGAGAGTCATATGTTTTTTATCGTCGACATTGCCCAAAAATTACGAACTTTCAAAGTACGCCGCTTCTAGTAACTTTTTTTTTTGCGCAGGATCAAGGCGGGCAATCTCGAAAGGCCAAAATGGGCCCATCTTCCTCACTCGGGACGCCAACCAGAACACAAGATTCACTTCAGACTGCCCATGGGGCCTGCCAATAACATAATTAATGACACTATCAAAGCTGAAGGACAGAAATCTTGAGCAAATGGATCAGAGAGAGGCGTCAAGTTGCACACTTTTCCTTAGCAGTTTCACAGCGCTCTCCTGTATACCCTGGTCGATAATTACATGAGAAGCTGTTAACACCATCTAAACAGGATGCACCATTGGCGCATTTGTGGTTCACACACTCGTCAATGTCTTTGGAAATGACGAATGATTAAAACAAAGATAAATAAAGATAGAGAAACGTTTGCAAAAGCAACTGCCAACAGACCACTACTAGTTAAAACGTTAAGTAAATAATCTAATGTTTAAATTCAAGCTTATCCAGCCCCTGAAATGATCCTTGACCTCGTCCAATCTATCAACAATTTTAGAAGTCAACAGCCACAGGCTATGAGGGAGATCTGCGCAACACGCAGTGGAACTGTACTGACAAATAGAGAAGAAAGATAACATCCAACGAGTGCTGTAGCTCCAAACCTAAACTTACAAGTTTCACATTGCTCACCAGTATACCCGGGTAGGCAAAAGCACGAGAAGGTGTTAACACCATCTACACAGGCTGCACCCTTATCACATGTGTGGTTAAAGCAGTCATCAATGTCTGTAAACAAAATACTAATCTGAACGGAGCAATACCTTTTAATAGGAAATGTGGCCAAAAATCGAACATTTTCAAAATATGGTGGCAACAACCAAAAAATCGATTCTGCTCATATTCTCAAGTTAGGTAGGCCTTATGATGAAACAAAGCACTGCATACTTCGTTTGGCTGAATATCGATTCATTTTCGAGAAAATCGACAAAAGCTGAATTTCGTCCAAATGCCGCTTCTGAAGCTCAAAATTTCTGACAAATCTCGGAGCGTCGCACCACGAATTGAGAACACTTGGACCAATAAAAAATACCAAATCTTGAAAAACAACATCAATATATACATATGTCGACAGCAATTTGAGCAATTCTTGATCGTTTATTTGCACAATCTAATTGAATTTAACCGACCTTCTTCTAACAAGATTAATATTAGGTCAAAACTGACCCGTTATTTAACCATGTGCTATACAAAATAATCGATTGAAAATCTGGCTTTTGGAAGGCAAAGTGTGGTTCTTTTCGTTCTCCAAAGGAGTTTTTGGGAAAATGATGCAGTGCGATTTAATCCAATTTTAAAGTTGGATAAAACGAGCTGATTTGACGGTGCCGTCAGTTGTTCGAAAATGTTCACATTCACACACAAACTCAATTGTTTCGCATGTTACATCCAATCTACAGCTTATTTAACATAATATAATCTTACCGTCCATATTGCTGTATCACAAAAGGGGATTGCAGTCCTAACATTGTTGCATTGCTCCCTCAATAGCAATAGAACTTGGCAGGATAGTCAAGACATCCTAATAATGTTGTTTACAAAGCGTATCTCGGGGTTTCTCTATTCCCATTTCGTTGAAATACTTCGCGTAAGAGATCTTTGTTTTGTTATAAGTCTACAACCCAACCGAACCGTGAACCAAATGTAAGTGGAATGTTGCAAGTTCAGAAACATGTTTCTCGCGTGCAGAAAATCGCTAATTAATTCAAAATGAGGTCGACTGAAATAAAACGCAAAAATAAAACATTGGACTATAAAGCACGTGGTTACAGGAATTAAGGTTGTGTGTTACATATACGAAACAGGAGCAAACAATTATCTAACTCCGATCATAATTTAATGTATCATAATTGAATGTTTCATGATACTTCGGGGGATAAAGCTCATTTTAGGACAAAAAAGAGCGAAAGATCTGCAAAGGGCGTAGCCCATCATACATCACTGCAGATGTGCGACAAAGAAAAGTGTAGTGTTTGAACAGTTGTTTATTTAAAGGAAGTTTTTTAAGGGTCGAACCTGGAAAACCGCAACTTTTGCTGAAATGCTTGTAAAAGCCAACGTTCAACAGCTTTATAGTTAAACTACTCAGTTCTCCAGAGGCTACTATGCCTTGTTAAGTTACTCGTGCCGGTAGTAAGACTACGACCCAGGTAGCATGTTCATATATTTCACACCCACCTTTTCCTGGCAGCGGTCCAAAAAAAGCTCACATCTGGAAATAAAACCATTTCTGCGTATCTCGGAACTCAAGAAACGCTTCGAGTAATCTTGCACCAGCTGACAGAGCAGACTCGAGTGCGAGTCGGTATACCGACATCAAATACTTGCATTTTGGAAACAGTGGCTTTGAAAAATTAACTCAACTAGTTAGTTATTTAGTATTCTTGCCCAAGAAGGTAGCCAAGTAGTGATCTATCCCCTTCAATTATGGTCGGGTCCAAATCCATCAATGCAATATATATATGGCGAAATATTATAGAGCGTGGCTGATGCGTGATGAAAAATTTAACATAAGTCTGTTGCCTGGTCAGACCAGAATGTTCACGCCCATCGGGAAAAGATTGACATCTAAATTTAACCAGAAAAAAAGGAAGTAAACAAACCCATGTTGTGCATATCTCCTTAAGTACTTCATTCCAAGATAATAAATTCAAGAAGTGAATGACTACTTCTTATAGAAGTCCAAAGCCAATTAATGCATCATAAGGTGATATATTATTAAGCATGGTTTGATATATCAGAAAGAACTCTGCGCCTTGAACTAGAGCCTCTCATTCACCTTAAACCAAGCTTTGCACTAAGCGAGGGACAAATTGTCCTGGAATGTATGTCAGCAGGAGGAGAGAATATGGCTGCTCGACTTCGTCAAATTAGGTCAACTTCGTCTTTTGGCCGGAAAAACCGAGACTAGCGGAATTGCACTAAATCCGCCTTGAACAGGCAAGAAGAGGTATAATTACTGTTTCCCGTTTTCTGGATCGTCTGTCGAGGTCACAGTGTACTCTTACTGTAGTTTTGAACGAGCAGTAGATATCCTTATGAGGAGAACGACACGCAATGCTGTTGCAGAGTTCGCATCTTTTAAATTCTCTGCAATTCATTTTATTAGTAAACGAAAATGCCAGTTTCAAGGTAATTTCTGTAATTAATCAAACAATCACTAGAGATTAAAATAGAAAGGAAGAGGAAACAAATACGATTCGATTTTTCAGCGTCTTAAAAAATACTTGTAAATGATTTAAAATCCTTACCTCTACTCGAGGCAATTGTCATCTCGACCGGTTCCTTCTTATACAAAGTAAGCACCAAGTGTTTCTATAGATACTCAGTGTGGTTTCAGCGATTAACGATAAAAACACCCCTCTGAATTTCAATTGGTAGGTTTGACTGTAACTCATTTTGAATATTACATACCATCAACAAAAGAAACTTTAGTAAGAGTGCAGGGAAGTTGAAAACTTATCAACAGTAAAATACAGTAGTATTGTAGCAAGCAGTGGGGTTTTATCACCTAACTTGGTTTATCTTTCGTTCTTTTTGTCCTAAAATGTGCTTTATCAACCTAAACAATAATTTAAAAAATAAAAATATAAACTCAATAAGGATCGGAGTTGAATAATTGTTTGCTCCTGTTTCCTTTATGTAACACTCGACCTTAGTTCCTGTAGCCACGTGCTTCACAGTCCAAAGTTATCTTTGCGGAGTTGTCGATTTCTGTGGACCCTAATTTTGAATTAAGGCTGATAGTTTCGAAAGAAACTGTTTGGGGCTGCGTCGGTGGGAGTAACGAAATAAGGTAGTCTAAATCCCACAGGGATCAACGAACGCTTTTCATTCCACTAATTTATTCATGTTTTTCTCGTTGCCATGCTCCCACCAATAACGTAGCTCCATTTTCTGCCTTTAAAAGCACACACAACCCACAATTCCTCTATTCGCTCCGACGAAGGGCTATCGCTCGAAACGTCAGCTTTTGTAATCATTACGGTGGCTAATTTACTATTTCAACTTTGTTTCAACTAATTTTGAATTAATTAGCGTTATTCCGCACACGAGAAGCAAGTTTCTGAACTAGCAACATTTCGCCAACATTTGGTTCGCGGTTTAGTTAAAGACTTATATTTAAACAAAGATCTCTTACGTGAAGTAATTACAGCCTCCTTTTCAACGAAAAGGGAAGAGAGAAACCCTGAGATACCCTTTGTAAACAATCATTATCAGGAGGTGTTGACTATCCTGCCAAGTTATAACGCTATTATGTGAGCAATGCAACATTTTCAGGACTGCAATCCCTTTGTTGTACAGCAATATGGACGGTAAGATGAAATTATATTAAATAAGCAGTAGATTGGATGTAGAATGCGAAACAATCGAGTTTGCGTGTGAATGTGTACATTTTCGAATAACTGACGGTATTGTCAAATCAGCTCATTTTATCCAACTTTAAAATTTGATTAAATCGCACTGAATCATTTCCCCGAAAAATCCTTTGGAGAACGAAAAGAACCACACTTCACCTTCCAAAACCAAGATTTTCAGTCGAATATTTTGTATAGCACATAGTTGAATAACAGGTTTCTTTTGACCTATTTTTAATCTTGTTAGAAGAAGGTTGGTTAAATTCAATTACGTTGTGTAAATAAATGATCAAGAATTGCTCAAATTGCTGTCAAATTATGTACTGATGTTGTTTTTCAACATTTGGTAGCTTTTATCGGTCCAAGTGTTTTCAATTCGTGGCGCGACGCTCCGAGATTCGTCCGAAATTTTGAGCTTCAAAAGCGGCATTTGGACGAAATTGAGCTATTATCGATTTTCTCGAAAATAAATCGATATTCAGCCAAACAAAGTATGCAGTGCTTTTTTTCACCATAAGGCCTACTAACTTGAGAATATGAGCAGAATCGAGTTTTTGACTGTTGCCACCAAATGTTTGACCGTTGGCAACATTCGCTCTTAATACTGAAAAATCCAAGCAGTAAGGTAATTTTATTTCATTATGCTGATCAACTGCAGTGCCTTAGAGATAACGAAAACATTGGATAACTTTAATAAGCAAGCGAGGAATGGTCAATATCATTCTTCGGAATTTTACGACTCCACGCAGTTCAGATATATGTATTTCATATATTCGTTGTGTTTGACTAAATAAAGAATTGAGGAAGTTTACTATGAACTGAAAACTTATTATATTCTTTTATTTCGTGAAAGAGAAAAATCAATTTAAAAAATTTTTAACCCATAAAACTCACTTGCTTCACATTGATCTCCAGTGAATCCTGCTCAACAGTTGCACGAATAACTTTTCACCCCATCGACGCAAGATCCGCCATTTCTGCATGTGTGATTAATACAGTCATCAATGTCTGTGAAAAAAAATTGCAATGAAAACAAAAAAATGTTTACGCTGCCTTGCGAGTCAGGTTGGTCTCTTTTTTCAGTTTTTTTATGTTCTTCTTATTTTCAATTTTTATTGTGGATATCAACATTATTATTAAATGTACTATTGCTTTACCTTTACGAGAAAGAGTTCATTCCAATATACCGCACATCATACATTTTCGGTTTTTTGAGCCTAGGCTTTGTTCGAAAAGATGTTATCAAAAGTTATTGCAGCCCACTAAACCCACAAGAGTCTTTTATGTTTTTTTATCGCCAACGTTGACCAAAAATTCCGAATTTTATGTTGCTTCTGGTAACTTTTTTTTTCTTGCGCGGGATCAAAGCGGGCAAGAAATGAATAGGCCAATCTTTCTCGCTCGCTTTGCCAATCAGAACACAGGATTCACTTCATATTGCCCATGGGCCCGGTCAGAAATTTAATTAGTTTTACTATCAAAGCTGAATGACAGAAATCTAGAGCAGGCTGCTACTCCGTTCATGCTGCCTCCGGAGAATTTGCCGCCACCAAAACCGCTGATAGTGGATGAAAATCTGGCTAGTAATTGGAAACAGTGGAAAAAAGTTTGGCAACGATATGAAATTGCGACAAGAATTTACAAGCAAGAGGATCTTGTTCGAGTGTCAACATTGCTATCGGTCATCGGAGAAGATGCTGTCAAAGCGTTTGATACGTTTGTTTGGAGCGAAGGTCAGAAGGAAGACTGTATTAAGGATGTGTTAACTAAATTTTATGAATATTGCGAACCTCGCGCTCAGGTAATTTGCGAACGATATCGTTTCAATAATTGCAAACAAGAGGCAGGCGAAAGTATAAGTGCGTACGTGACCGAGTTGCGTGTGATTGCCAAGAACTGTGCCCATAACGAAATCACACCGGAAGAGATTCTACGCGACCGTTTGGTCCTTGGGCTCCGAAATGACAAAGTACGAGAACGCCTTTTACGAGTAAACGATCTGACTTTGTCTAAAGCAATCGATACATGCAAAGCCGCAGAGCAGACCAGTCAGCAATTAAAGATGATTACCAGCGGAACAGAGTACACAGTTGGCGCGGTTAAAACAGAAAGGAAGAACAATCAAGGACTAAACTCAAGAAAGTGGCCAGGATGCCGATTCTGAGGGTATCATCATGTAAATCGCCAATGTCCTGCCTATGGGTAAACCTTCCGTAATTGCTGACAAAAGAACCACTTCAAGGCAAAGTGCCGATCAACTACCCCACAAATAAACACTGTAGAAGAAGTAACTGAAGAAGTCTTTCGTATCAGTCAAGTTGGGTGTGGCTCGCGTGCAATGATTACCATGGAAGTTGGCAAGCCAAGCAGTCAGAGTCAGGTGACATTCCAACTAGACACAGGTGCAGAATACAACCTCCTCTCGCTTAAGGATTACCGGCGAGTCACAGGGGACGTGGATTTGAAACAAGTCAATCTCTGCTCACACAAGTTTATTAAAACTTATACAAATGAACGATACAGGATAATGGGGTCGAAAGAACTTCCCATATGGCGCCATGGGAAAAGAGATGTGTTGCTTTTCAACATTACAGAAGATGACCTTGCAGCACTGTTATCCTACAGCACCTGTACTGAACTGGGGCTTGTCACAATTAATGACTGTGATAGAGCAATTGCATCAAATTCATACGGTCTCGATTCGACCCCTGGTGTCGATGTAACAACAGGAATTACTGATCTCTTAGATGAATACAAGGATGTTTTTCAAGGCTTGGGAGACCTCCCAGGCGAGTACCACTTAGTTACCGATGATGTTGTACCACCCGTGGTACATCCGCCTCTCCTGAATGAGATGGTAGCCAGTGACATCATCAACCCGGTAACTGAACCAACGGAGTAGGTCTCCAGTATGTTGGTCATTGTCAAACCCAACAAGTTGCGTATATGCCTTGACTATCACGATTTGAACAAAGCCATCCGTCGAGAGCACTACCGAATGCTTACAGTGGAGGAAGTTGCAACCCGACTTTCACAAGCAAAGAAGTTCACCGTGGTAGACGCCAAAGATGTTTTCTGGCAGAAACGTCTTGACACTGAGTCGAGTTACAAAACCACATTCAATACACCATTTGGGCGGTACCGATGGAACAGGATGCCATTTGGCATCTATTCAGCGCCTGAAGTGTGGCAACGCATCATGCATGAGTTCGTGGAGGATCTGGAAGGAGTGGAAGTGATAGCGGATGACTTTAATTTCTGATTGCCGGATTTGGTAATAGTGACCGAGAAGTAAATACCAGCCTTGAAAGACATGAGCGCGCTTTTCTCTAAAAATGTCGCTTTTGGAACCTAAAATTGAATTGTGCCAAAGTGAAACGGCGCCAGTCAAGCGTGAAATTCATGAGTCACCTACTCACTTCTCAGGGCCTAAGGCCTGACCCTGAGAAGATCCAGGCCATATTGCAGATGCCTGAACCTAAGGATGTCACTGCATTGAAGCGATTCCTTGGGATGGTGACCTATCTTGCAAAGTTTATGCCTCACCTATCAGAGATGACAGAGCCACTCAGACGCCTGGAAGACAAGAATGTGGAGTTCCAGTGGTTGCCACAACAACTCCCTCGCAATGAACACAATCAAGAACTTTCTGACGGGGGCACCTGTTCTTCGTTATTATGATGTAAGCAAACCAATCACTGTCCAGTGTGATGCAAGCCAGTCTGGTTTAGGGGCTGTATTGCTGCAAGATGGCCAGCCCGTTTGTTATGCTTCCCGAACCCTTACTGATACAGAATCTCGTTACGCACAAATCGAGGAAGAGATGCTCGCCATTAATTGGTCGTGTGACAAGTTCGATCAATACCTCTTCGGGCGAGACATAGTCACTATTGAGACTGACCATGAACCACAAGTCACCTAAGCGTCTGCAGCGAATGCGGCTGGCCCTACAAAAGTACAACCTTGAAGTACAATACAAGAAAGGTTCACTCGTACATATTGCAGATGCATTGAGTCGGGCATATCTGAAGACCACTGACGGAGCGCAGACAGAGTTCTGCGAGATTCGTGCACTTGAGACAGTTGATCATGAAGAGCATATTCTAATTAATTGAACCGGGAACAAATTGCTGCAGATGGTGATATCCAGGAACTTATCCGTGTTATCAAGCCAGGGTGGCCCGACAAGAAAAAGTGTCCCCCTGCTGTCCAACCGTATTACGATGAGCGAAGTGAGTTGATAGAGTCGCAAGGTCTAATTTTCCGTGGTGAACAGCTTGTAGTACCCCTTTCACTTCGAAAGGATATGCTAACTCAACTCCACAGTAGTCACAGTGGCATTGGAGGATGTGTTCGCCGTGCTCGTGAAATTTTTTACTGGCCAAGAATGAGTGCTGAAATAAGTGACTTTTTTTCGCGCTGTACAATCTGTCAAATGTAC
Organism: Stylophora pistillata; assembly: GCF_964205215.1. Lineage (NCBI taxonomy): Eukaryota > Metazoa > Cnidaria > Anthozoa > Scleractinia > Pocilloporidae > Stylophora > Stylophora pistillata. The sequence continues at coordinate 19,996,135 of NC_142527.1, read as the reverse complement.
CGTCCAACACAAGCCTACTAGGAGCTTCAACCACATGAACTTCCTTCGCGCCCTTGGCAGAAAATCGCCGCAGATCTGTTTGTCATTGGGCAGCAGAAATTTCTGATAATGGTTGACTACTGGTCCAATTTCTTTGAAGTAGTTGAGATTCACAGGAAGACAGCATAAGCCGTAATTACCCAATTTAAGGTGCAGTTTGCCCACATGGCATTCCTGAGGTGCTGATCAATGATAATGGTCCTGAATTTAAAGGACTGCTCTTGAAGGCGAAGGAAGACAAACGAGACCCATTGTTGGCGATCCTCGCTTAGCGCAACATCCCGAGTGAGGGATTCAGCACCTCACCAGTTCAAAGACTGATGGGCTTGCGCACGCGCACCTTGCTGCCAACTGCTGAAAAGTTACTCCAGCCAAACAGTGACCTGAAGACCACAGCGAGAAGTATAGCAGCTGCGAAAAGACTACAGTGCAAGCAGTACAACACGGGTTCAAAGAACCTCATTCCCTTGAAGGTGGGAGAGGCGATCCGAATGAGACTGCCTGGGGAACAGAAATGCAGCCTAGGTCATTGCTCACGTATTCTTCGTCGACGCTCATATGAAGTTCAGGTAGATGGACGGTGCTTCCGCTGAAACCGCCACCAGCTGTGCTCAATCCTGGAGGCGTCACCAGTGTCGAGTAGCAACAATGAAGAGCCGCACCAGACTGAGATTGAGGGCAGGTCACCACACCAGACTGAGAATGAAAGCAGATCACCTGTTTTGCCTGAGCCTGTACCAGACCAGTGCCAAACCCCATTGGCTCCTGGGATTCAAGAGAATGACGCATTGTCCCCAGCACACTCTGTCCCAAACAGCACAGAACCAATCTCAGCTCTCCTACCTAGACGATCCGGGCGAACCAGACTTACCCCTACCTGGCTCGAGGATTATGACGTATGCTGAACACTTGAACATTGAATTGAACTTACCTCTATCCTATTCTATTACTTTGTTGTTGTTGCTATTGTTGATATTGTAAGGGAAAGGGTGGTAGCGTGATACGCGTGACCGTAGTCATGTGATCAGAAAGTCACATAATCCGTCGTGCCACGCGGCACTGGCCACTCATGTAACTCGAAAAACCCCAACTCGTCATTAAAAATTCTTCTTGCAGTTTTAACCCACAGCTCCGTGGTTTTATCGTCGTCACAACTCAACATGCATGTCTTTTGATAAACATCCAAGCAGTATGGTAATTTTGTTTCATTGCGCTGATCAACTGCAGCGCTTTAGAGATAAAGAAAGCATAAGCTAATTTTTAATCATCAAACGAGGTATGTTTCAGGATATGGTCAATATCATTCTTTGGAATTTCACGATTCAGCAACAAAAACAAAAAATTGGGGAAGTTTACCATAAACCGAAAACATAATGTTTTCTTCTATTTCTCAAAATTTAAAAAAAAAATTAATCGAAAAAAAAAATCATGACATGCAAAACTCACTTTTTTCACATTGATCTCCAGTGAATCCTGCTAAACAGTTGCATGAAAAACTGCCATTTCTGCACGTTTGATTAACGCAGTCATCAATGTCTGTGAACAAAAATTTCAATGAAAACAAAAAATGTCTAAGTTACTTTGCGAGTTAAATTGGTCTCTTTTTTCAGTGCTTTAATGTTCTTATTAGTTTTAATTTTTATTGCGGTTATCATCGTTATTATTAAATGTACGTACTATAATTGTTTTTACGTTTACGAGAAAGAGTTCATTCACAGACACCGCACATCATATATTTCGGTTTCTTGAGACAATGTTTTGTTCTAGAATAAGTTATCATGAAGGTTTTGATTGCGTCCCTCAAAATGTGTACGCGCTCTGATTGGTCAGTTTTTGTGTCTATTATTCCCGGCAAGCCCCCCTGATACATATCGTAAGTTACAGAGCCTTGTATTCAACCCTTGGATTAACCTGCGAGGAGGCCTTTATCATTTACGCTTGGGCACGAATTTTTCTTTGCCTGCTTTGATGAGCATTTGCCATCTGCGGGTCAAAGGAATACCTTGTAAATTTATAAGAAAATCAAAATAAAAGTTTGAAAAGTGCGAAAGTGTGAGGCTTTAAACGGTGCAATCCGGCGAGAGGTCTGTAAGGAGCCTAGCACTAACATCATTAATGTTAAATCCTCAGTAAATCTCTCGCCGACTCGTCTCTCGAATGGTTGAGAAACGCGCGTCACGCGACGCTAATAACGAGGGGCTCCTCTTATGGCTATCCTTAGGTTTATTGCCAACGCTACTGGGATTCATGCTTGGAGCTATATCAAAAGGAGTAAAAACTCGGTTCGTAATGTACATTCAGCCCAGATCCTGAGCAAGGTAATCAAGAGGTACTGATTTAACTAAAATACCTTCACAAATTTTCGCATCTCCTGTCAATCCAGGGGGACATGGACCACGGAAGATCGAATTTTTATTTTCGTACTAAGTGACATTCGGATAACAGGAATCTTTGGCGCACTTTTCGATAGGTATATCACAGTTTCTATCAGTGAAACCAGCATAACAATTACAGGTGTAATTATTTACGAGATCAACACAATTTCCTAAGAAGTGAACGAAAAAGTTAATGGGAGTTAAATTTAAACGGATGAATATTTGCGAAAACTGCAGAGCTTATTTACGTTATTTACATTCTAATAAAAGTGGGAATGAATATGAAAGCGATATTCGCATTAATGAATACTACTTAAGCAGTATACAGTGAAATATATGAAGTTCATATATTTTGAACTGCGGTACTAGATAAATATGATACACGATCGTCGCAGTAGATAGCGCTATTTAAGCAATAGCGAAAATCAGACCTGAAAAAAATCAGGCCTGTACGGGACTCGAACCACTGACCTCTGCGATACTAGTGCAGCGCTCTACCAATTGAGCTAACAAGCCAACTGGGAGCAGGCCGTTGAGTTGATTCGTAATAAACCCGTGAAAGTGATGAATATACAGTGAAATATATGAAGTTCATATATTTTGAACTGCGGTACTAGATAAATATGACACACGATCGTCTGCAAAAAATTCAGGCCTGTACGGAATTTGAACTCTGGATCTCTGAGATATCGGTGCAGTGCTTATAAACCCGTGAAGTAATGGGTCAATGTTAGAGTCATGTTCATTTCTGGGAAGATATATATCGCTCTTATATTAATTTTTTTAACCGGCGTTCATATATATGATTTTCACATATTTACAAACATTAAAAGAGGGAATCGAGGAATAAATCGGTGTGACGCCAAAATGGGTGGCATCCGCATAGGCTCATGAAACACATGCACGAATTTAATTTTCATATATTGCTTTAGAGCTTTATATTTTATTACTTTATGGGTATAATTATCACACCATTTCCCTCTACTTGTGCCTGAATTGGGCAAGTAAACTATTATTAAGTCGAAATGGATATTTACCATTCCCACACGTCAGTTGTAGACAGTCGTTTATGTTCTCTTCGCACCTCGGTCCGGTGAAGCCAGCCGTGCAGTGGCATGTAAAGTTATTTATCTGGTCCACACATGTTCCTAAAGTATGATTTTTTAAACATTACGGCTATGGTAATAATGACAATAATCTTTCACCTAATCGTTAAGTTTTGCATTTCTAATAAGGATTGCAACATTATGTAATAATCTTCGGTCCACGCAATTTATAACAACATCCTACAGAGATAATGATATGGTACTTGAATCTAGCAACACCGTAACATTCCACCGATTGGGTATCCCACTTGAGAATAAAGATTGTAAAGTATCAGTTTTGGCGTTTTAATGAAGGAAAGGACAGATTACTTAAACAATCACTGCAAGAGTGATGAGTCCCAGGTAACATATATCGGCTACATCAGGGAAGAGATATACTTGCCACTGCCTGTGGAAAAACATTTATTATTCTAGGGTGTTTTGCATATTTCAAAAGAGAAAAAAAAATAAACAAACAAATATACTTAGCTAATACGAACATGTACTTTGTGTTTTTTATCACACATATTTAAAATAAGCCTAGCATGAGATTCCTACCGTGGATGCACGGATTAGACTTGCATTCATCAATATTTACATCACAGCCATGACTGGTGAAACCATCGTTGCATTGGCAAGCGTACCCATTAAGAGCATCATAACATATTCCTGACAAAAGGGTTCCAAAAATAACGATTAAATAATTTTAAAAAAAGAATTGATAGAAATAGAAAAAAAAAGGATTAAAATAGGTGAACGGAAAGGCAAATCGATAAATAATTGTTAATGGGCTGGTTAAGGAAGGGGTGAAAGAGTATATAAGTGAGTGGAGGAGTGTTGGAGTGCAGGATTGAAGGAACATAGATGTGCAAGGGTGCGACTGTGAAGAAGTGCAGTGGGTAAGGTGAGCCGGAAAGCGAAAAGTAGGAGAGCTGTAAGGCAGAAGGGCAGAAAGGTTGAAATGCGGGAGTTCAGTGGTGTGAAGAGGCGCAAGGGAGCAGGAGTGCAGAAGTGCAGGAGTACAAGAGTGCAGTAAAGGGGGGGGGGGGGGGGAGAGCAGTGGTGTGCAAAGATGCTGAGAACTTAAAGCGACGATTGCCATTATAATGCTCACCACTCTTCCAAGGGGATGACAGGCAGTCATCGATGCCAACGCTACAGTTCTTCCCTGTGTGTCTAGGCTCACAACTGCATCCATATGCATTAACATAGTCAGTGCAGTTACCTTTTCAAATAAAAAATTACATTTATATTCGTCCAACAACAAAAAAGGGCTGGTATTCATTTACAGTGTATTCTTACAGAATGCCTATGGAAACCGTTTTACAGGTCTCATGATATAAATAAAATGTACGCGGGCACATCAGTCTCACTTGTCGTCATCGTCTTCTTAAAAAGGAATGCAAAATCTTTTGCGCGAATAAGAAAACAAGAGAAAATCAATCTCTACTAAGGCTTACGCTCTAGCCGAGAAACTAAATTATAGAAAACGCCAAATGCTGTTAACAAAGTCCCTCCCTCCACCTCCTCAGGTTAATTGTTTGCAAAAGTTCGAAATTGACTATAATTGCACGGCGAAGAACTGCAGTCGTCATAATTTTCATTGCATGTCCTTCCAACGTATCCTGGATAGCAGATGCAGGTGAAATCATCGACTTCACCTACACAACGACCTTCATGGTAAAAAAGGCTGACGGTCAATCCTCAATTGTAAAATGGCATTGAGAAAATAACCACAAAAGGAGGTAAATTATAATTTCGGTAACCACAGAGAGAAGGGAACCACTGCGCTGGTATTGAGGACTTTGAGATTTTTATTTGTTCTTATAAGATCTATATCAATTAGTCACCTGAGTATTCCACTTATCTTCTTATTACAGGATATTATCTTTGATAACTATCATAATGAGCGAGCTTAAAAGGCAAATGCAGTCACTGCACAAATTTACAATTTTCCTTCTTCACAACCATGAATAAAGTTGATATCTGTTTTTTCCCTTAGATTTAAGCTATTTGCAGACGTTATGTTTTTGCGTTCTGCGAAAAAAAAAAACTGGCTCGAAAATATATTTTCGTAAACCTACAACAAACATAATCTGTTCCTTGAAGTTCAAGGTTTTCCTCGAATCTCTCCAATGACCGCAGAAAAATATAAGATGAATAAATATTAATTAATTGAAAGCCTTATAACTACCTCTTAAACAGGGGTATGATAGACATTCGTTGATGTCTGTCTCACACTTGTCTCCTGTAAATCCAGGAAGGCAATGGCATTCATAATAACCCGATCCTCTTGGTTTATCTAGTTGAGGAAGCATCTTCCATGGTTTTGACATTGGCAGTTGACTAAAAATACGGTAAAGGCTAATAGTTTCTAAAGAAACTGTTTGGGGCTGCGTCGGTGGGGGTAACGAAATAATTTGGATATATATCAACAAAGTTGAAATGGTAAATTGGTCACCGTAACGATTACAAAAGCTGACGTTTCGAGCGTTAGCCCTTCGTCGGAGCGAATAGAGGAATTGTGGGTTGTATGCGCTTTTAAAGGCAGAAAATGGAGCTACGTTATTGGTGGGAACATGGCAACGAGAAAAACACGAATAAATTAGTGGAATGAAAAGCGTTCGTTGATCCCTGTGGGATTTAGACTCCCGGTTTGAAAGAGGATCTTTTGTTCATTTTTTTTTTACGGCTTTCCGTGCTACCTAAGTATAAGGAAAGACCGCAGATTTCCATATGTTGCTTAGAAATTTCTAAGCAACATATGGCAATCTGCGGTCTTTCCTTACACTTAGGTTTAGATTTAGCCAATCCTAAAAGCAACTGCTAGTAGCTGAATCGTTGGGATGAACATTCGACTTAAAGTTGATGGAAATATTCGCTGAAGAGTCGTCGAACGATACATTGGTAAACAGCCCGCATAGAACTCTCGCTGTTAGACCATCACTGCTGTTTTGTTAATGCCAACTACAGATGGAAGTGCATGGACATGAACTTCTTGCAAAGCATCAGTGCGCGAACCGCCACTAGCGTTGGCAGCTGTGACAGTTGTAGTGGTGCTAAATAAAAACCGGCCCAGCCACCTTTTTTTGACATCTTTAGTTGTTTTTCTAAGGGATTAGGGCTGTAGCTGGATATCGAATTCGGGTTGGCGTGACCTGTTAGCTCAGAGATTTCAAGAGGGTGGAAGTGTTCGACGTACTCTTCGTTGACGGTGAAATCTATCGGATAATCATACTTTTCTTTGATGGCTCCCATCCCTGATTAAGTTAGATTGTTTGACCAAACAAGACGGAAAAGCGAGCGGGAATTTTGCAAGCCAACAGCTCCTGAGGGCCACATTTGTTCAATCTGATGATCTGAATAATTATAATTAATCAAATAATTAACTGAATTAAAAGGTTTTATAGCCTGCTTGCTTTAATAAAACTCCAGCAACAGTAAATGATGTTGAAGAGAAAAGAATATTGAAACATTCATTATATCATGAAAAACGTCTGTGGAGCTATAATTACAATTGCTTTTCCATGTAAACAAACCATATTAAAACATAAGGTATGAATAAACTCAACCTGATTATCATACCAAGTTGGAATGTAGTATCCAAACTCTAATTAATTAACTAGCAGTTGAATAGGAAAAACTTGAATGTGTTACTATCATTATAATTATCACAAACCAATCTCAAAACCAAATCTCTTTCAATTATATGATCAGTGTGACTTTTTCGATGTGTACCTTTTTGGTAAGGATATCTATTTTTAGTATCTATCTTTTAAAGCTGACATCTGAGAAGAATCAATACCACGCTGATAATAATTGTCATCCAAACAGTGTAGAGTACCATACGATTGTCGTCCAAACAGTGTAGAGTAGCATACGAGGTCAATTTTATTGTAAAGCACACAATTTCGCTATATACTATTATTAAGGTACTGTAAGAAATTCACGTAACATATTTAAAGGAGTGTAATATGTTGTTAAGTAAACTAAATGTAGAGTATCGTGTAGGTACTGGAAGTAATCGATAATAAGTCATCTGCTATAATCAAGTTTATTGTAAACTAGACTTTGTTTGTGGTGTGTTCTCAGTAAACTATTGTAAGCAACGTACTATAACTGAGTCCTGTAACTAAATAATTTTTCCTTTTTTGGAAAACACAATTTTTCTTGAATTGCCCGACACGAAGTCCGATTACCGATCAATTGTGTTAATAACAAAATTCTTGAGAAAGAAGAATGATAAATTTAACCCGATACGACCTCATACTTTACTTTAAGAACATGTTTGATTTTAATTTCAAGAGTACCCAACTTGCACAATTTAAAAGTTGCTTTCATTTTAGTTGGCCAGCATTGGCTATATGATATAGTTGAATTTTATTTGCTGATGGGCGTAGGTGCCATTTTTTTTTGGCCCCTTATAACTATCCAATCTGGTTTCTCCAAGTGTTTCCATAAGTGTTTCTATAAGTGTTTCTACAAGTGAAATAAGAATTTGGACTCTAAAGAGACAACTAAGCCGAGCAATGACAACAACATGGTTGATATATTATCTCACTCCAAAATTTGTTAAAAAAAAAAATTGAAGAATAAACGTGATGTCCGCAAAAACCTCTTCTCTCTCTCCCTGGGCATAAATAAGCAGCTTTTTCTTTGCGTTCCGCCAAGTTCTTCAAAAACAGAACACGACCCCAGACTGTTTGAGAATCAAGCGAGAGTGCATAGTAAACTCAGTATCGAGAATCAGCTGCTGGATACTGTTGGTTGAAAATATAATTGAAAAAAAAAAAATAAAAACAGAAAAAAAAGTTAAATGGCAACGCTGTTGGGAACTTTTTCCGGTAGCAGCCAAGGATAGGGAAACTCAAGAGACGCGTTGCGTTCCTTGATTGCATCAGATATCCGCTGAAGGGAAGACTGGAAACGAGAAATAGCACTCTCCACTTCTTTCCCCATCAACAAGCCCTGAGAATAGTCTCCAATGAAACGCTGAAAAAACAAAAAGATCCACGTAAAATAATTCAAAATTGCTAATATTAATAGTACATGTAGTCAAACAACACCAACGTACTCAAGTACTGGAAAGACAGACGAAGTCTGACTGAGGGAAATCACACAGTTCGAGTAATGTTATCCCAAGTGCAATCATTATTTTTGTAACCATTAACATTTAGTATTATCATCAACAGCAAACACTAGAATTATTACATTTTCACCGAATGACTCGTAGCCTTAAATTCTTCCTAACTGGTTCTGATTTTACACCTACATGCCTTTCTCGCAAAACCAGAACACATAGTCTCTACCTCATTTTCAGCTGTTCTCGTTAGAGTGTACACAGTGGCAACGTGCCAACCAGTTTGATAGTGGCTGGGTAATGTATCCATGATGGTCTTCAGAGTTACTTCATTTTTTCTCGTTGGCGGTGGAAGACGCATTACAGGCGGAACATTCGGAACAAAGCCGGTAAATTCCATCTGAGCGTAGTTCACCGCCGCATGTTGACATGAGCACCCAAACACTATACACGTCAGTAGGTGAACAAGTTGATCACTTGTCTGCAAACTGCTGGGAAACTCGTGGTCAACGTCGCCTTCTCTCTCAGGAAAACCGTTATCGTGGATATTCTTCACCCAAGACTGCAGCTCATTATCCTTGCTAACATCTTCATCCGAACGATAGAAGATGGCGACAAATTCCTGTAGGAAACCCGAAATGGCTTTCCACATGAGGAGCCCGTCATCGCTGACAAGTACATTTGATAACGTTAAAGAGATTGAGAAATAGCTTGCTACTCTTTCGCAGATAAAAGGTTGATTTAGACTCGCTCATGTATGATTTGTTCTTGCGGGCTCACCCACAAAACGGCTAAGCATTTTGCCTCAACAAACCTTCAAAAACGTTTGTCCTTGCATGTTTGTGAAAGAAGATTTACATTACAATTTATTCATTGCTGATAAGTATTGTTTACATATATCTAAAGCTTACCTGTAGAAATAATTAGGCAACTTTTCAGTGTCTTCCACGCCTCTTTTTATTCAACATGTCAGGCAAAGAGAGCATCTTAAACTTGAAATTCTTGTAGGTCTTTTCCAGGAGCTGAATATGCCCTCCACCATCTATACTCAGAGTTTTGTCGACAATTCGTCCTTTCGCAATCAATTTGTTTCTTCCAATGGTGTTGATGGCCATTACAGAACGAAGATGAGGAAAGAGAAGCTGAAAGATAGGGTGAATAGACGGCAATTGCCGCCATGAGGCAACAGCAAACGCTTCCATCAGCAAATGAGTTTTCGTTAGATGAGTCCCCATCTGTGAAAAACAGTGAACAAACTCAAGACTATTTTAATTTGATGCGTTACATCCTATTTCATCGGATCTTTGCTCAATGGCATGACATTTGTGGAAGAAATCTCTTTTTGTATTCTCATAAAGGATTCCTCTTGCAGTGAAATATATGTATTTAGAAATAAAGCTATTGGAAGGATTGTAGCTTACTTGGTCGTGCTGGTTAGACGGCGTAACTTCAAGATAGGATGGCGACTACTAATCTAACCGACCTCAATTTCCAAGATTGCAGTCGATTAAGCATTCTGCTACTGACCTGATGTACTTGATGGTCTGCATTTCGGAACCACATTTTCGCAAGGAGCCAGTCATGGTGCTTTTCGTCGGGAGTCCATATTGGGTTGTCTTCGTTGGGGTCTTGAAAAAGTTGAATCGCAATAGGCACCAGGTCTCCCGAGTTCTTCACATAAAATAGACATAGAGGCTCAGCTGCGTAGTAAGATTTGGAGTTGCTTTCCTCGCCATTTCGTTTAATTCCCCTGAGTTCCTTGTAATCAACAATGTAGACGTGTCCTGCCTGATTAAAAGAGACAGATTGTTAGTCTGCTATTGTATATTGTCAGACTGAGTTGGCGATAATTAAAATGCCCAGGTCTACCACGGTCAGTTGCATCACAAAAGTTAACTGACGTATAACTTGAATCAAGTCACCTGGCATAAACTGAACTAACCAACGAGACAGGGAAAAAATATTTTGAATAAACTTTAGTCGATAATTTTGATCTAGTTTGGACTTCTTTAGAAGACAGATTAAATTAAAGAGTTTTGTGATCTATATGGAAAGTTTTATTCAACAGGGAGGTTTTGTTTACCAATACAGAAACCTGACTGGTCAATTTTGATTAATGCAAAAGTTTATATAAAAATACACATGACTCAGCACCCTCTATAATGGTGATTGACGGAAATCTTATAAGGCCTCATTTCTCATGGATTTCAGAATAGAAACTTTCTTTCTTTGATATGAGATTGTTCGTTAGCTGTTTTGTTTGTTTTTTCTTTTAATTGTGGTTTGTTTACTTTGCGTCCTTCTAACCTTAATTTCATCAGCTAACGTCATTCCTCGGTCGAGAAACTTTGAAACCATTTCTTCTGAAACAGGGAAGTTGGTTGGGAGCTCGTCACATCGTTCAATAACACATGGATTGCAGCCGTTAAGAAACTGATAGCCAAACATTCTATCTTCCATTCAGAGATCATTTTGAGAAATTTTAGGTGTATCTCCTGTCCAACCAGTGAAGACTCTCTGAAAGTTTTCAAAGCTGTCCCAGCTAACGAAAATACTGCGCAGATAAGAAAGCCCAAGATTAATTATTCCATGAAGAAGGCCATGATGAAATGAACGTGATTCTTCGTCAGAAAACTGTGCATCTCTTGGGAGATCACCGTGTTTAGGAGCATGTATAAAGCCTGGCAGATCGTTGATACCAGGTGGAAGACGTCCCCAAAGGTATTGTTCTTTACGTTCCTCTATCTCAACAATACGTTGGTTCTTTACTACTTCTGGTTGATCTTGGAAAGGAAGGATGGCTGTGCAAACGTTAAAAGGGTTTATTAGGTAACTAAGAGATACTAACCCAGACCTATCTCAATAGCCATCACAATAAAAATGCCTAAAATATTATCGACGACGGCCGACGAAATAATAAAGCTGACAAGAATTAACAGGGTGTCAAAACGTGGACAGATACATACGTAATGAGAAGTAATGCAATTACTCTTACGCTTCTCTCGTGCTCTCTAAACTTCCCGCGTGCATCCATAACTTGATGTAGGCACGCTAAGCGTTTGAGTGGTGAGGCAAACATTTATAATTTTTTTTTTAGAGAATAAGAGGTTACCGTCTGTCAAAACTGATTCAGAAACTTGACGGCCGGAACCGCAGTGACCTATGATATCAGATCTTTGACCGCATTATCACTTAAGAATAACTTCTCAGCGTGGTGCGAAATTTAAAATAGACTAGAAAATGTTGTCATGGGTCATGAGTAGAAGTTCTCTCGGTTATATTCTCTTGGTGAGTATTCTCTTGAAATGCACTTGTGATCATTTGGAGGTAAGCTCATCTAGGATTCTACTTGGAGCTGAAAAATTGAGTTACCTTTTCCTCGAAAAACAGTCATATCGGAAACCACCCAGCGAAAACATGGAAATTCAAAAGGATCCTTTTGCTCTGAGCTCGTCGCGGGGATCTTGTTAACAAACCAATGCGGATGTTTGTGCCACGAATATGCACTGTCACTGTGGAGATGGATCATCAATATCTCTCCAACATCCATCGCTTGCAAGGTGTACTCGTCCTTGTGTCCAGCTTCAAAGTCATTGAACCAAGAGAACAGAGGAAGCTTTTCAGTTTTTCCTCTAGTTCCTGAAGAAAATGCAATAGCAACAACAAAAGAAAAACGTTTGAAAGGATCTCTGAACGTAACAGAATTAGCTTAAGGAATGTCAGAATATATTTTGGGTGTAAATGCCTGTCAGCGATATCGAAATGTTAGCATCAGTTCCCGCCCTTAGCCTTTCACCAGTTTCCACGCTTATCTTGTACGTGGCCATGTGGTCTGCTTTTATGTTTGCCTTCCTACATAATCGTACTGTCTGCGTCCTTTGGTATACCTCTTTCCAGATATGAGCTATACAGTTAGAGTGCTGGGTACCTCGAGCTTGTAGAAGGTAAATGCAGCTCGGTAGGTTTCCGAAATTAAATCTTAATGCCTCGTTGGCTTGAGGGGATAGGATTGTAGTTAATGTGACATCAGCTACGTCCAACCAGGGATGAGTATTTTCGTCCCAGTATCGCCCGATATCAAGGATGCTTGGAGAATCGTCTGATCGTACTTCGTGGAGAGTCAGTTGAAGCTTGTACTTGACTGGTCCGCGAGATATTCTCGTCTTGAACTCTTCTTTCAAATATTCCTTTGACCTATTTTCAGTTGGAAGTCTTTCGTGCTCTCTTTAAAAAAATACAACAGGAACACTCAACAGAAGGCTAACTCAACTGATTGCGCTAGATAGGAAGAAACTGAAGACCTGTTTAAACAGGTTGCATGGCGTTAAAATCTTGGTTGATAACTTGTATAAAAGTATTCTAAAGACATGAAATGATGGTGATACCTTAGTTTTTGTGGTATTATTTCGCATTACCAGTGCAAGGAACTTAAAAAAAAAAAAAAAAAAAAAGGAAAAAAACTATACAACAATTATTTCGATTTTTCATGGTTAAGGTAAGATAAATGAATAAAGGCTGATAGTTTCGAAAGAAACTGTTTGGGGCTGCGTCGGTGGGAGTAACGAAATAATTTGGATATATCAACAAAGTTGAAATGGTAAATTGGCCACCGTAATGATTACAAAAGCTGACGTTTCGAGCGTTAGCCCTTCGTCGGAGCGAATAGAGGAATTGTGGGTTGTGTGTGCTTTTAAAGGCAGAAAATGGAGCTACGTTATTGGTGGGTGCATGGCAACGAGAAAAACATGAATAAATTAGTGGAATGAAAAGCGTTCATTGATCCCTGTGGGATTTAGACTGCCGGTTTGAAAGATGAGCTTTTGTTCAAGATTTTTACGGCTTTCCGTGCCACCTAAGTGCAAGGAAAGACCGCAGATTACCATATGTTGCTTAGAATGATTAGGTAAATTAAAATGTCTAGCGACTGGTTTCGATGTGTCCTTGTCATTCCTTTCCACGTCTCGAAGGTGTTCTCGGAATCGGTCACCTAGTCTTCTGCCTGTTTCGCCGATGTATATCTTTTTGCAATAAGTGCAAGTTATGCAATAGATTACATTAGCGGAGGTGCACGTGAAGTGATCGGTGATCTTAATGGATCGTTTAGGTCCCGATATTTTATCAGTGTTGTGAATGAAAGGACACGTTTTGCATCGTGCACGAGCGCATTTAAAAGTGCCTGGTTGCTCATTAGTCTGAAAAGAACTTCTGACCAAAAAATTGCCTAAGTTTTGTAGCCATGGGCACCAAAATGGGACCTAGCTATGCGAATCTTTTTGTAGGTTTTGTCGAACATCAATTTTTCAGCCAATACAACGGGTCCAAACCTGAACTCTACGGTCGCTACATCGACGACTGTATCGGCGCTACCTCCTCTACCAGAGAGGAGCTCACTCAATTCATAACTGCAGTCAATTCTTTTCACCCGGCTCTGAAATATACTTGGGAAATTTTTGACAATTCTTTATCCTTCTTAGACGTCAAAGTTTCAATTGAAGGTAACGGTTTATGCACTAGTGTGTATTACAAACCTACAGACTCGCATAATTACTTGTTATATTCGTCTTCTCATCCATCTCACGTTAAGAATTCCATTCCTTTTTCTCAGTTTCTAAGACTTCGTCGTTTATGTAGTAATGACTCTGATTTTCACCACAAATCCGAGTCAATGTGCCAGTTCTTCGATAAACGTGGTTACCCTGTTTCCGTCGTTCAAGCGGGTTACCACCGCGCTCAACTTATTGATCGACATTCAGCACTACAAACGTCGCATAAGGAAGATTCCGACCGCATTCCATTCACTCTCACGTTTCACCCTCATAACCACTCAGTTAAATCCATCATTCCTAAAAACTTTAAATTACTTCAAAACGATCCAGAGACAGGCACTATCTTTTCGCAGCCTCCGCTCATTTCATTCAAACGCGACAAAAACTTAGGCAATTTTTTGGTCAGAAGTTCTTTTCAGACTAATGAGCAACCAGGCACTTTTAAATGCGCTCGTGCACGATGCAAAACGTGTCCTTTCATTCACAACACTGATAAAATATCGGGACCTAAACGATCCATTAAGATCACCGATCACTTCACGTGCACCTCCGCTAATGTAATCTATTGCATAACTTGCACTTATTGCAAAAAGATATACATCGGCGAAACAGGCAGAAGACTAGGTGACCGATTCCGAGAACACCTTCGAGACGTGGAAAGGAATGACAAGGACACATCGAAACCAGTCGCTAGACATTTTAATTTACCTAATCATTCTAAGCAACATATGGTAATCTGCGGTCTTTCCTTGCACTTAGGTGGCACGGAAAGCCGTAAAAATCTTGAACAAAAGCTCATCTTTCAAACCAGCAGTCTAAATCCCACAGGGATCAACGCTTTTCATCACGCTTTTCATTCCACTAATTTATTCATGTTTTTCTCGTTGCCATGCACCCACCAATAACGTAGCTCCATTTTCTGCCTTTAAAAGCACACACAACCCACAATTCCTCTATTCGCTCCGACGAAGGGCTAACGCTCGAAACGTCAGCTTTTGTAATCATTACGGTGGCCAATTTACCATTTCAACTTTGTTGATATATCCAAATTATAAGGTAAGATAAGATAATTTATTTGACGTCATATACACGGGGAGTGGTCTCCAAATCTCCCGAGCTCGAGGCTCGAGGCTGTAGATTTTAAAAGCTAAAAAATAATATTAAATAGAAATAGGATCTAGAAATTTCATATATTTGTATAATTAATATGTAAAGTCTAATGGTAGTTGTGATATAGAAAAAGAATATATAAAGTAATAAAATGTGTACTCATTAAGTCCATGAACATATGGATATGAATAAGATAACATGTTGGTTGTTTGATTGCAGAGAGAGTGGGGGGTGGGGGGTTGTTCCCCCACAATTTTAATAAAGGGAGATGTATATTAGGTGGTGCGGAAAGTTTATTTTAGAAATAAGGTGGGGAAAATTAGAACATACAGTGACGTACGTTCGCTACAAGCCAGTCAGAGATGTCTTTAAGTAATGATACCAGCTTACCAGGCCTTTCTTTGCTCATCTTTTGACAGCAAACCAGTTTCTACCGACCCATCAGCTGGTATCAGTCGGAATCTAACGTAACGTTCAATGCTGTCAAAGGCCTTAAGGCCATAGATCGTCTCGGAATTGTATCGCTGGTCGTAATACGAGTTTGGTGCATGGCGCAGACCGTCTACATTGCTGGCAAATCTGAGATTTACCAAGGAGGATGAAGACAATTGAAAGGATCAGTAAGTATGGTATAAATTTCTAAATAAACAATGGTTAGCATTGTAGGCTTTCAGAAAATTTTCGCAAGTTCGAAATGTTCCTTGTCAAGGATTCCCAAATTCGAATTCTTTTTTCCAGTCATGCGAGACCACCTCATCAAAAGTTAGGTTTTCATGGCTAAGTATTTGTTTAAATCTTGCGGTTGTTTGAGGTGGCTGGATGTTGTTTTCCTAAGCGCTGACCGGCCACATTCAGAGCGCTCGAAAATCAACCCTCCCCTTTGCGGTCGAACGTTTTCAAAACATGTGTTGACCAAAACACTGAACCTCGAGATGGGGGGGGGGGGGAGGTGGGGGAAGGGGGAAAAACGTCGTTAATTTGCCATTTTTATATAGTTTTTTTTAAGATCATCTGTGATGTATTACGTACTGAACAAGTGCATGGCAGCATGGACCTTAATTTGATATGATGACGTAATCTATGTTCGGTCCTCCATAAGATCGTTAACTAAGCAGCAATAAAAATGTTTGTATAACTCAGCGCATTATATAATTGCTATTTGTTCATTTTCTATGTATCTATCTAGGCATGTACTTGTTTATTTACTTACGTTTTTGTTTATTTGTTTCCGATGCACTATCTCCATAATTTATACTTGGGGAATTTAAGGTATCCAGCAATACTCTCTAGAATGCAACTTACCGAACAGGATTATGCAGATAAAACTCTTCCACATTACCACTTCGATAGGATTCCAGTGCATCATAAATCGTCTGTACATTTGATAAGACGGCAGACCGCCCAGTTGACATGATAATATCGAAAGAGCTGTCTTCTTTGTCACTATCTGCAAATCGTATCGAGGCACCCCGAAAATCTAACATCACGTCATCTTTACCTTTCAGAGATGCGTGGCGGAGACAGATGCGAAAAGATTTACTAGGTGTAAGGAACTCACAAGGAGGGAATTTTGGCTCGGAGACAATCGTCCCAATCCCCAGGGCTGCGACACCAATGGGATGCGTTGGACGCCTACCGCTGGAGAGAGCAATTGCACCAAAGACGAATTTGAGTTTCTCCTTTTCAATGCCAAGTTTAATTCCATCGGAGATACATGTTGGTAGAATCTGATACAAAAAAAAAAAAAAAATAGAAAATTTTACGAAATAAAAGTTTAATCATAATGGCCTCGTTCATGGATGATTTGTTTTACTTATATGAAATTGAAATATTTTCTATCTGGATCTGCACTTTTGCTATCATGTACAATACACTACTTCCACGAGGAAAAGGAAATTCAGAATTTAAAGAAGCAATGAACATATTTTTTTTTATCATTTCCTCTGTTTTTGGAAGTACTATCACGCACCATACACCAAATGCAAATATGACGTCCAATTTGAATTGCCATTGTTCTGGACTCACTAGCCTCGTCTTCACGTGGAAATACAAAGGATTATTAGACCTGTGAGAGGCTAGTCAGTCCAGAACAATAGCAACTCAAACTGGACGCCAGATTTGCATTCGGTGTATGTACATGCACAATCAGAGGAAAATAAAATTAATTTTAAAAATATTGCAAAATTAACATTTTTTTCATGATGTGTGAAATGTTTAACATGTTATTAGAAGTACGCTGCTTGTAAAGCTTTGAACGTAGTGTTCTTACTGTATCTGCCTCCTTCATCTTTCTTTCAAAGTCCTTTTCCCCCTTGACTTCCTTGTAAATTTCATATCCATGGTTTTTCCCTGAAATATATGATTAGAACGTAAGAAAGCTCAGTGTTTAATTTAGTAAGTTGCTTATCAACCACGCTCTTGATGCTAGTATCGTCGTGTCTAGCTAGCTAATTAGCCATGAATTTTGAATAAACTTTTTTACGTGGTTTACGCAGGTTTTTCCACGTGATGAGTTAGCAAAGTTCGAGTTTGCTACATGTTGTCTACGCACAAGCCGAGTTCACTACCTCAGCTAACTGAACTCGAATTGAGTGAGTAGCGAATTGGAAATTGTATGTAGCAAATAGTGGTGTAGCAAACTCGATAGGTAACGAAACCGGCTGTTACCTTTGAGGTACACAACTCCCTATAGCTTTCTGAAATTTAAGGAGATAATTCCGAAGAATAAATTGAGAAAAATTGTTCGATTGTTAGACACTCTAAAGTCTTTAATTTTCAGCCGAATGCTCATTTCTCGGGTAGCATCTGAGCCTCGCAGCATATTCCTCCGAAAAACAATCTGCAGTAACAAAGCCTATTTGCCTGATTTTTATCAAAATTGAAAAAAGTAATAATAATTATCATTATTTGCGAAGAATTTGTATTTATACAAAATTCACATACTTAAGGATCCCGCTTAACCGAGCACCGTTCGAAAATTCAAGATGCTGGCAATTTAGCCTCGTGATCTGGAATGTAAACTCCGTAACTAGCGACCTTTAATACCTATATTGTTTCATTAGCGCCTTTTATGTCATTTCAATGCCACTTTATCGCTACCTCACATAATAGATAGATGTGCAGATATCGATAGCAATACTATGCCTATTTTTGCTCGTTTTTCGCACTAAACGCAGTTCAGTAAAGTGCCGCAGTTTTCGCTCCTCCCTTTCGTTTTCCTTCTTTTAGGGGTTCCTTAGCAGTTTTGGTCTCTTCTGTGGCCGTAACAATATAAGGGTTTTATACTCCTCTTTCCGTCGTGTTGTTGTTGTTTTTTTTTTATATCACGTTTTGTGTAACTTTTTCAATTGATTGTTGTTTAATTTCAACCTTCGTCATTTACGCCTTTGAGGAATTAAAGTGAGTTATATTTATTTCTACACTACGTAGAGTTGGTTATTCCGTGGCCACAAATTTCGCGTAATGCAGTTCAGGAAAGTTCGTTTCGTCGGCGATGGTTTCCCAGACACCGCCGCAGTGACGTCTAAAAGGGTACCCATGTAACCTGCACTAACCTTGTGTTTGGAAGTTATGTATCTTTCGAGAGGATGAATCTCGTTTTCTCCGATCGTTACTTGTAATCTGGCCTCTCTATAAACAGTGCAAATGATATCGTATCACCACGTTATCTTATAAAGTAGAGCTACTTTCCATAACTAATCCTTTAACGACGATTTGGATTAAAGCATTGTGGGACGAAATTCTAGCTGCAGCTATCACAGATCCCAACCCCCACGCAGTCAGCGAGTTTTAGTTGGAGGTTTAACGGATTTACACAACTTAACTCATCTTCCCAGGCTAAAACCAAAATATCTTAAAGGAAACCTATTTCAAATTAACAGTCGGGAGACGCGTAAACATTGTTCTTCTTCTCCTTCAATTCCTTCCTTTTTTTTCAATATCCAAAATGGAATGAAATTTTCTAATGCTGAGCCTTACCTAAATGCGGATAAGCCCTGTGGCATTTTGCACTATCATTTGCATTTAGTTATACGAAACAGTGAATAAATGTTTGGGAAATTATACCATTTAGTTGCACTTTTGACTATCCTTTCAATATCTCAACACAGAATGCAAAATAGTCATGCAATGAGTTATAGCATCTTGTAGACATCAGTCTTAACAAGCTACGCCTAACATTCCTCTTTTCCTTTGTTTTTTTTTAGGAGATTTTTGACAGAAAAATTGATCGAAGGCATTCGCAATACAGAGTGCTCATTTACAGGAACTCACAGTTTTATCTGGAAGAAACTGTATTAAGTCTGTATTAAGCCGCTGAGAAATGTTGATCTTTTCTTTTAACCCTTGATATCCCTTTCAGCAGGACTGGCGCTTTTTTATTCGGATTTGTTACCTGTGGAATGAATTACCTATTAGTATAAGAGAGTCAGATACCATGTCAATTTTTCGTAAGAAACTAATGGCGTTTTATTATGATAAGTTTGGAATAGAGTTTGAACTTTGAGGTGTAGTCGTAGTAAGTGGTAATGTAGATTGATGTAGATTTTTTAATTTTATATTGTTATAATAGGTGGTTTATTTTTAAGGAGTCTTGTATTCTGTCTTGAGCCTACCTCAGATTGAACAATCGATTGATGTAATTGTCATTTGTTTGTCAAAATGAAACTTGATTAAATTAATTAAATTAAATCAAACTTGAAGAAAGCAGTTTTTCTTGAGCAGTTTTTCTTGAGATTAAAAGACGTGCAGCTACCTAAAATTCAAAACACGAATTTATTGAACCGTAAGATTTTGTCATCCTTCTTTTTTAAGTGTTATCTAATTTTTCAAAATATGCATGTCTGTATTTGTATTTTTAGAACTGTCTCGTCTTTGTTTGCAAATCTGGGCTTCCAAATTCCCCTGTACAGTTGGTCACCTTATTTAAGTGGTTATCTTTTGTCTCGGGTAATGCGTACTAAAACTTTTAAGTTTTAGTGCGCATTATTTTAGTGGGTATGATTAAATCATACATTTTGTAAGATACCTGCAAACTTACCTCGAGATGCCTCGGAGTGTCCTGAGTGTGACTCACTATGCGTAAACCGCTAACTCAGTAATAATGGGGAAGCGGTAAACAAACTGACCAAGATAAGCATTGAATCAAGTAGATTGGACCCAAAACTCTGCTTAAATACCCCAGGCTGTGTTGAGCGTGTCCGCTCAATCATGATACTGTTAAAATTTATGCCGTTCAAAGAGGACAAAAGAAATTTCAAAGAGAGCTCTCCCTTTTCAAAGACGAGACCATATCCGGCTGTTTTCTTTATTTGTTTGTTTTGTTTTGCCTGTTTTTTACTTATGTTTATAGCGGCTTTGCAATAGATATATTGCGAAAGATGAATCAAATATATATATTATAAGACGTGTGATATATACAAATAATTAAGGAACTAATGTGTCACGTCGCGTTCGTGTCATGTTGGATGTAAAGGTGCGAATATTGTTCATAAAGGCATCGAATCCTCAGTTGAGTCCCAAAAAAAAAAAAATGCATCATCCACCGTATGTAGGGTGTTGCTGTGTATCGTTATGTGGTACCAATATACTAAATATCACCTATTAGTATATACTAAAACAGTGGATAGCGTTGAAGGCGCGCTCTGATTGGCTAGTCAAACTCCGAATATCCTTTGCTATTTACCTCCGACCAACTCGGGAAAAAATGGCGTTCCGGTTTGCATCCGTGACAAGCGAAGAAATCACTCAAATAACGACGAAGCAGTCCCTGAAAACACAGAGAAAGCGACGAGATTTGGTTTGGCCGTGTTTAAAGATAATGGTAACCAGGAGTTTATCGATAAAAACCAATGAAAAAGTTTTTGTTTACAAATGCAAATTAATCTTGCGTAACCTCACTTGTTCACTTGAAAATCAAAGTTGAATGTTATTTTTTACAGAATGGTTTCAAATACAGAAAGAGTTTGCAACACCATTTAAAGAAATGTCGCCACCAGAGCTAAACAAATGTCTTCAGAAATTTTATCTGTCAGCGAAAAAACGAGATGGAATCGCTGCTGGAATGTATGAATTAAAATCAATTTTTGGTGGTGTATATCATCTCACTGTTTTAGTATATACTAAAACAACTATTCACCTCAGTGTCGGTGGTTAGCGGGGGATATTTACCTCGCCGCTTCGTGGTTCAGTAAATATCCACCACTAACCACCTCCACCTCGGTGAATAGTTGTTAATTATTACTTTAGCTTTAGATAGAGCCAATAAATATATGACTGAATATTTTTTGTCCTTCGGTTATTCATATAGCACAGCAACAAATTGAGTTTGAGCGAAGTTATTGTCAGAAACCTTTCCTGTACCGTTTCAAGAATATTGAATCACATTTAAGTTAAATGTATATGATGCTATATTGCTTTGGAGGGAACATGAAGGTGTCATATAGACACATTGGGCCGTAAATATGGAATACTTTACCCAAACACTTGACATGGTTTTGATCAAAGCAAAACTTTTCTCGTAATACCTAATAGCTAGTATGGTAACTGTCGTTTTCATTGACGTATGTCCAGCAATAGTCGTAATGAAGAATTGTTCCATGCTTTGCGTGCGTATATCGAGTTATGGATGCACGCGGGAAGTTCGGAGAGCCCGAGAAAGGCGTAAGAGTTGCTAAGACACAGCCAAACGCACCTTGTGCTCTTTAAACTACTCGAGTGCATTTATAGCGCGATATAACCCGAACCAATTCTTCTATAACATAGCGTGCAGACACAAGTTGTGTGCGGAAAAAAATTAAGTTTATTACAGTTGTATTGGGTTTACCAGGTAATCGTGTTCTACCTGAAAACATTATCTTCAAGAAGAGTACGACATTTTTTAATTTCGAAGACATGTTTCGATGTTACGAACATCATCGTCAGTTACAGAATATTTGAAAAACTGTTAGGACCATATAACAACTAGGCGAAACATGCATAATTAATTATGATTGAGTGACAAAAATTACATATTTGAGTGAGTAACAAAGTGTCGGAAAGAATATAAAGCTTAAAGCGTAAGCGTCATGTTGACGTGATGAACTTGTTGGTTTAAATTAGGCTTTTCCCAGTTTATGTGCATAGCCTCCTTAAGCTTAAGTTGAAATATAGTAGGGGCGGAATCAAGGATTTCAAAACAATCCGCAGAGCAAGATTGACGACAACTTTCTGAGTTTTGTAAATGTTTGAAGATATGTGAAGACTTGTCTGAGGAGAGATGTTCACAATAAACAATGGAAGAGAATAAAAAAATCAAGGAATAAAAGAATAAAATAATCGTAGCACGAATTGTTCTAAACAAATAGTTTGGCGCGAATTGAATCGCACTGTTTGTTTAGCGTTGGTTTCAGGTCTTTGATAAAAAAATACTTCAAAAACAAGACAGTCAAATTTGTTCTGACACTTCCTTAAGATTCGAAAACTCTGCAAATGTAGTACGAAAACAGTTGGCTGACCTCAGTCGGAAGATCAACGTAGATCTTAGCCCAGTTTATACAAGTAAAAAGATCAAGAATGAAATTAGGGTCAGGGAAGACAAACCGCCTCTGGTGAGTCAACAATGCGGGGTGTGTTCATTTCAGTGTAGCCTGTGTGATGCAGGCTATGTCGGCTACACGTGCCGACACTTACACCAACAAATTGAAGAACACAAAGGATTGGCAATCGGACACCACCTCAGATAGCAGCACGACATGGAGCCAGAAGACATCACACAGAGTTTTCGAATCTTAAGGAAGTGTCAGAACAAATTTGACTGTCTTGTTGAAATGTTTTTTATCAAAG
This sequence comes from Stylophora pistillata, assembly GCF_964205215.1. Lineage (NCBI taxonomy): Eukaryota > Metazoa > Cnidaria > Anthozoa > Scleractinia > Pocilloporidae > Stylophora > Stylophora pistillata. Next base: position 19,973,079 of record NC_142527.1, on the reverse strand, counting down.
AACTGAAACCAACGCTAAACAAACAGTGCGATACAATTCGCGCCAAACTATTTGTTTAGAACAATTCGTGCTACGATTATTTTATTCTTTTATTCCTTGATTCTTTTATTCTCTTCCATTGTATATTGTTTACAGTTTTTCATATATTTTAGCGTTCGCCACATTTTATCGTCTTCAACTTGCTTCAACATATTTATGCTGATTTGAAAAACTTACTCACTTGAAAATGACCTCAGAGAGGTCGAAACGTCGTGACTTCTTAGCGCTAGCTTTTATTTCAAAGTTTATGTTTAAAATTCAGCAAACGGTACAAATTCAACACAAAATATTTTATTGAACTATACTTTTGGTACATATGGACACTTAAAAATGATATTCACCGTTCTACTGAAGAGCCCACAGGGTCGGAAAGCAAGTCAGACAACTCAGTTTTCGCATCGCGTTTGGGGAATGATGTATCGTCAACCCAAAACTAATTTCGTCCCTTAAAAGAGCCGCATGCTCATTGTTTTTAGAAACGAGTTTTATTTGACTTCGAAAAACGCTTCAATATCCGGCCATCTTGACATCACGCTTGGTCAATAAAGCATATATACCAGTTCTGTTCACCAGCCAACTATCAAAGGCACACATTTAAAAACGATTGGCAAGATGCGTGGTTTTATAAAAGAGACCCACCAGTATTTATTCACATTTGTCGCTATATCAATCGTTGCTTTCTTTAGCAACAGGAGAAATTTAAATCTGAATAGCTCTTCTCTTAATGGCGAAACATGTAAGAACGTTAACTCATACACAAGGTATAAATGAAGAAACGAAAAATAAGTAATTCGATATAAATAAAGTATAAAAAAATAAACCCACAATTCCTCTTTTCGCTCCGACGAAGGGTTAACGCTCAAAACGTCAGCTTTTGTAATCGTTACGGTGGCCAATTTACCACTTCAACTTTGTTGATATATCCAAATTATTTCCTTACTCCCACCGACGCAGCCCCAAACAGTTTCTTTCAAAACTATCAGCATTTATAAATAAAGTAGGCTATGTAATCTACGAAGGATGCTTTTTGGCGTTTTTATAATATACGAAATGTATTTAAGACAGCTAGTAAGGGAGCTTCGACTCAAGCCTAAGAAATTATTAAGCAAAGTATTCCGCGGTACGTTTTCTTGATTGCAGTCCTGAATCCTGGAAGACGCATACAGTACATTACGGGGTTTATGGATGAATTTGAAAGCATAAGTGTTGCAGAAAACTCGAAGGCTAATATGTTAGTTTTACTCGAATAATTTGAGATGTTGTTGAGGACGGTAATCACACAAAATGGAAGATAGCAGAGTAAAAACATGAAGAAAACATAAAGTGTGTTTATGGCAGACCTTCGTAAACGCTTTGAACGAAAAATTTCAAACTGCGACATCTGTGACTCCATTTGATCTTGAATTTGTACTTTATGCCTTTTAACAACTTGATATACTTTTATATATACGAAAAAAGTGACGAGAAGGGACACAGATACAACAACTGCTGCAAACGTCGAGTAAACACGAAATCCCTTTAGCCAAACAAGGCTAAGGAGAAAGTTTATTAACCACAAAGCCATCTGCATAATAACAACTCTTTTTTCCGTCACCAGTAGTCGATATCGAAGGTGCAGTTTAATCGCCAAATATCTATCCAGCCCAATGATTGTGATATAAAGGAGCGAAATGCCACTTAGAAAGGAAGTCGCTATGCTGTAAGCTGCCAAAACCGAACAGGGAGGAACTCTGTTCTTGTAAACGGAAAATAAAACAAACATGTACAGTGGATGGACGATGGATCCTACTCCAAGATCAGTCAAGGCCAAACCAAAAATAAGATAATTTGAGATTGATCGCAAGGAGGGCACATAGACGAAGCTGAGAAGAATCGAAACATTTCCCAAAACTGCGGTGAACGTGAGCAGAATGTTTGCCAAAATGTTGAAGGCTAAAGGCGTATTTTGTTCACCAATGAGTATCATGATAGGTGTCTCAATGAAACATCGAGTTGGAGTTTCGTTTGAAGACTTACCCATTAGCAATCTTCATAGAGCAGAACAGACCTGCTCGACTTGAATTGCTAAATGTCTCTTTTTCGCCTCCGCGGCGGAAAATTAGAGGCAACAAATTTAGCAATGAATTCTGCAGATCTTCCCCTCTCGTAATAAATAGAGAAAAAAGTGATATATGAAAAAACACCTGTTGTGATAGAAGTGTCGACAATAATTGGTTACGGCCAAAAATAAATTAAAACAAAAAAGTTAATGCTGAGATCTATCAACGACATCTATCATGCTAGAAAAAAGTGGAAAAATACTGACTGATCAACCGCTGTTCTGACTATTTTTCTTGCTTATAATTATACAATCTTTCATTTCGATAAAAATAATTTGTTGCCTCTCCACGAAAAAGTAAATTTTTGCAAAAAGGATTAAAACATTAATAAAATATATGTATTATTCCGAAGCACCATTACGGTTGAAGTTAAGAAAATTTATTGAAATCATTGCACGACAGACCTACTTAACAGTTAAGTCGGCCAAAAATTGTCATTTATTTCTTTATTAATCTGGCTGCTGACAAAAATTTGTGGCATAGAGAAAATTTTGATTCTTGGTTTAAACTGCGTTCGTTTTCTTTGTTGTACCTTAAGAATCGCAACGTACTTGAGAATCGTAGGTCTATGACAACAAGCTTCAAGAAAATACTAGAAATGACAGTTTCAAAAAGAAACAAACAAAGAGTAATTGAGTGCCCTGAAAATTTCATATTCCTTATCCAAGTTAAGATGAAGCCGTTTCGATATTTTAATCGTAGACGGCACAAGTAAGACAAGTACAAGATCAACTTAACTAGCAAGGGAGATGACAATGTAACTTTCCCTTTTTCAAGACCACCTCTTGATAAAATGTGCTTAAAAAGAATCATAAATCTAAATTAGAACCATGTACACATGTATACTTAGTATCCTGCAATGCAAATAAATTATATGGCCTCTAGAGAGGAAAAAATCAATTATTGTGCTAACATGAGCATGCAAAGAGGTGCTGTGTGTTCAATTTTAAACTGTGCACAATAACTCCGATTAGTTTTTACTTCGCAGATGTATAGTGCTTTTCGCGATCGCTGATTGGCTACTTTTAGAGATAGGCGAGTATTATACACCACCGAGCAGCCGAAAAGACAAAAACGCACGTCAAGAGTTTAATTTCGGACAATGTTGGGTATATTGACAGAAGTAAACCCCTTCTTTTGGTTTCTGTGTAATATTAACTAAAGTAATTTAAAACCTTAGTGTTCGTGAAAGTTGTGGGTATTTACCTCGCTGCTTAGAAGCTCGGTAAATATCAATCCTCCCTATTCATGATCATCTCCACTGCGGTGAATAATTGTTAACTATGGCTAGATGATATAACTCGATGATAAATCCTATCGAAACTAAGAAAGTCAATCTGAGGTCTGCATTGATAGGAACGTTTCAAATAGGTAAAAACAAAACAGTTACAATTTCACTGTCGTGAACTTTCAGTTAGTAAAAAAACTGATATTTCAGTCGTCGAGCAAAGAAATGTGACAAATTTGACTGTATTTGTCTCGAATATTTGCTGAGAACCAGTCACGTCCAGAACACCTGTCAAATATCATTGGAGCTCTGTATGTTTATTTTCATTGTGCAAGCTAAGATTTCATATGGAGGGCAGCTCAGAGTGAGCAAACCCGTGAGCAGAACGAGAAGAGTAGAAAATGCCACCGCTTATCCCTTTTTGGTTTTCCATTCTTAACAATAATTTCCCTCGTACATTTTTTACTCGTTCAAGGTTTTCCTTAATCTTATCAATCCGAAATAGAGCAGCCAGGCATCTAAAACTACAAAACAGAGAGAAACCCTGCGAAGTAGACCGCGGTGAAGGTGGTCTTGCAAGCGAAACTGGATTGACTATCTCTCTTCCTGGAATAAATGTTTAAGGGAAATACAGAAAAACACACTAATTCTTACATAGGCCATCTATGAATCCCAACGTTTAAAACGGGAGACATTACTCTATCCTTATTCGGTTAACGCTCCTTGCAATTGATTTGAAGCTCTTTGGTAACTTTTTCCCAAACTAAGGGAAAGTACGTTTTTTATTGGGGAGGGGGTGGGCCTGGGTATTTTAGAAATATTTTGCCAAAAAAGTCGTGGCCCTCCCATTTTTCAGATTGGATTAATCCATGACCCTTCATAAATGCCTAAACAAAAGGATCTGACCCTCCCTCCACCTCCTCCAAGACAAAAATAGCCGGAAGTGAAAATAACTGACCGGAAGTGTTGCTCATAACCGAGTCTGCGCACAAAGCAGTTAATTGCGTGGCGTTGCACTGTGAAAACTTGAAAATGGGCAAGGATGTGCGAGGAATAGAAAGGGGGAAATGCGCTTGTGGAGAATGCGAGGATTTCATGAGGTCAGATGGAGCAACTTGTGGCTATTGTGGCTGTTTGCCGATTCGCCATTCTAAAAAGGATGCCCACAACATTACCGACGTCAAAATATGGACGAAAGCGGACACGGGTCGAGAGAGACAATTACATTAGTTGGGACGAGATATGTTTTTGACATAATATTTCGACATGTGTTTAAAATGATGTAGGTTGATTTAGACTGGTAGCTTTGCTTGTATAGATAAGTTTTAGGTTTCTATACACTTCGCATGTTTGCTAACAAATAATTAAAAGTAAACTAACCGACATGGAGTAGTTTTTTCCTTGCCAAAAAAAAAACTGTGACCCTCCCCCGGCTGCGTATCAAACAGGTTTGACCCTCCCCAATCTGTAAAATATTTACTAATGACCCTCCCCTCCGAAGCCCCGACCCACCCCTCCCCCCCCCAATAAAAACGTACCTTTCCTAACCTCAGTTGAAATAAAGATTACTTGTTGATACCGAGATCATTGGCGGTAACTTTAATGCTTACATTCCCCTCCACTGTATAAGACCATAGTTCATATTACGAAGATCGTAGAAAACGAATAACTGATAGCTGATGGCATATTTATTTTGTTTTAGGTTCCCAGTTAAGGAAAGACAGCTTTTTACCAACGTATCCCTAATTGACCTAGTTTTTTTCTTAACTATCATGCAAAGGAGGTTGTGACAAAGAGCATTAGTGAGCAAGGAACATTTTTAACAGAGGACAATGACTGCATCTTCAGAGTTATTCAATTATTCCGAGAACGGTCTGACGGATATGGTAATTTCGCAATTTGATTTCTCGGATAATATATTGCTGTGGTGTACTTAGTGAGCCATAAACTGAGATAAATAAGCACCAATTTCAGTTGCACTAACGCACTAAACTAAAACAGTATATAAAGCTGATGTTCCCATCCGCACAATCTTGATTATGGTGCAACTGAATTGAATCCAATGGGTGTTTCTAATCACCTTGACCATTATTGTCCGGAAAGTAGTTCGAAAAAGTAGTCCGAAGTTCGTGCAGCTTGGATAGATATGACCCCAAGGGATAATTTTGAACAACACCTTTTTGTCCACAAATGGATCAAGATGTCGAACTAGACGAGTTTTCAACAGGGAATTTTTACCACTATCAAATTACCATAATAGAGGCTTCCATTCGTTCCAATTCAAAAGGATGGCCGGTAAGAAATCGAAGTGAAATGTTGATTGGCTGTCTGCTACAATGAGTCTACGTAAAGTTTGATATCGTTGGAAGCTTACTTTTGAGTCGCAACAAGTTATTCTTAGTGTTGTAAGTCTGGTTACAACGTCTTTTTTTATTTTGGTGAATTCAGTCTCTAATGAGAGAGTAGCCAAGTTAAAAACGGAAGAAAAACATTAAAATAAGTTATGTATCTTATTTTAAGTAGTTTTGTGTGATTTCGAAAAACTTCATGTCCTCTTTTCCGTTGCTGGGAAAATATATTTTGATGGGATAACGATACCTGTTAAAGTCCCCTCAAGGACAATTTCTTAATGGAGATTTAATCTTTCTGACCAACGATGAGAATAAATTGAAGGAAATAGAACAATAAGATAGCCGGGAGAAATAATTTAATGAACGTTTCGCGTGCTACCTTGTACTTAGGACAGATAATTTGTGATAAGTGTGGGCTTGTTGCGAGGACGTACACTGATGACCCTTGTTGATATATTTATTTAATCTGGATGACGAGGACGAATGGCCTGCAGCTGCTAGTGCGAGGGCAGTCCCTGAACTACTTTCACAAGCAAAGATTTTCCTAAAATATTTCATAATATGTTTCTAATAGAGGAAGGGTCATTTTGATGTAAATGGGGACTCAAGTAGACATAAAATGATGACATGGTTAAATGTTGTCGTTTTTGCTTCAGCATGTAGGAATCGTTGCAATGCAAGGGTGCACGTAGAATCATTCTTGAGAGTAATTACGCTCAATCTTGCTAAGGCATTTTCGTAGGAACAGTCATAGAAAGTTCGCAATGACATATCTTGAAAAGTTAAAGCAAAAGACGTATCTCTTTTTCACAGTTTTTCTTTGCTCAAGGTATTCATATTTCACATTGATTAAGAGGCTGTTTTATAATATTACGAATTATTTGCAGCTTGCTCAATTTTTCTTTTTGCATCAATCTTTTGATTGCTTTATCTGATCCCCGGCAGTCGCACACTTAATAAGCTGGAGTAGAGATAGTCATCAGTTTGAATTCGTGTAGATCCTTTTGTTTATGAACAGTCCTGTAAATATGCAAATGAATTTTGCCATCCGTGATAAACTCACAATCTTAAAGAGCAAACTTGCGGGTTAGTGTATGTACCTCGTAAACATTTTGGGGCCCTTTTGATCTCTAAACCTGAGCATACTTCTGTAAGTGAGAATACATGCCCCTCAATGAATAGAAAAGAGAGCCACCGTATTGACTGCGGATAGAGCCTCATCATTTTGAATAGTTCCTTGAGAGCAGCAAGAGGAGCGCAGCCGAGCGCAGCGGAGTCCAAATAGGAAAGGGTGGCCGGAATGCAATTAACTTGTTTGTCATGTGTACTCTGCACGTCAGTGATGATATTGGTATGAAAAGTTTGCTTTCAAGCCTCGAAGATTCATTTTTAGGCTGGAATATCTGGTGGTGAAATCTCCCGTCTGATAGGTGAGCCTAATGCTTAGTACCAGAATATTACAATTGTAAAGAAGAGTTTTCAGGAGGTAACTCATAATTTAAAAGCGTTTTGGTTTCCTTTTGGCTGTAGATCGCGTGACTTTTACATTTTCTTTTTCTTTTTTAATGTTCTATTTTTTTTCGAAACACAAACTTAGCATCAATTTCGTAACTTTGTCGAAGCTTTCATGCAATAGGTAAATTCTCCACTGGAGAAAGGAACTCCAGGTAAATTTCACGTAAAATCGGAAAACTTCACTCCTCTGGTTTAATGACTACATATGGATCGGTAACAATCGAACATTCGCGAGAAGGATTTTATTTTACGCCTACAAAAATGGAACATGAAACACCAATTTGGGTGGACATTGAGTTTGCTATGATATCAATAACAATAATGAATGCCTCTTGGCATCTGGCAAACAACTCGAATCCAAAATCTACAAACATTTGAAGAATTGGAGCCCTGATAATAAATGGTTCTACTAAAAGTTGCAAACTTACCAAGAGTTAGGCCAGGTTAAGACGTCATGCTTCTGCCCTGCCGAACTTAATTGCGATTAGGTCCGACTTTAGCAAGAAATGTTGCAAAATGTAATCGTTATTGTGAGTTCGAAGAAAAAAATACGTAATATATAAACGATATCTATCCTCCTTATCAATCCTCGGCAAGTTGATTAAGAGAGGAAACACGCGTACGAGAGCTATAAAAAAAAGTGTGAACCTCGGTATCTACTTGGTAAACATTTCCTTTGAAGTGTACATGAGCGATGCATAGTTAAGAGAATAATTCCGCTAAAATACATCTGCATAATTTATGAATTTTGTTTGGCTCAGCGGAGGCACAACGTTTGAAGCGCTGCGCGCCATAGTCGTGTAGCACGGCAGGCCTTGCCGAACTCAATTGCTTGCCGGACTTTCTTAAAAAGTTAAATTCAGACGCCGTGCTTTTCTCGAACTTAATTTCTGAATTGAGATTGACATGGCAGGAGCACAACAGCTGAACTTGGCCTTAGGTATATAGCAAAAAGCCGTTTAAATTTGCCAATAGCTTTGGTCTTCCGTTACACTTAGACAGTTTTGATGAAGCAACCTAATAGGTTTGTATTTACGCCTGATTAAAAGCATTGTGAGCATTTTCAGTTATGCTCTAATGTTTGAAAAGATTTAGAATTCTCTGTGAATTCCAACAGTGTGAAGATGAATATCCCTTGAGCGATAATGTCAACAGGCAACTTCTAGTCTGCATCAAGAAGATAGCAGTTCGATATTTATCCAAAGTGAAATTATCAACGAGGCATTGTACACCTCATTGGATAAACTCAATTGGAGCACACAATTCACGTCTAATAATGCGAGGTGTGGCGCGCCGGAATGCTAAATAAAATTGTTTAACTAGAGTGATATGCATGTCAAATTATTTTCTTAAAGATAATGTTAAAAGCTTTCGTTCAAGCCGTAACAAATTAATTTTGAAATGGAATTTCTGTTGACTTCTTCTAAAAGGTGGGCTCATATTTAGTAACAAAAAAATTCCTTTAAGGCGTGAGCTAGGAGTTAATACTTGGATGTAAATTACTCTTCAAAAGCGATGTTTCTGATCGTGCTCATCATGTAACTCTCGGCTCAGACTATTTTCCTTCTTTTACAGAGATGAGTTTCGTTTCACTTGAAACACTGCGTTACTTGCATTCATCGCACCCAAGTTCAATGCACTTTTTTCAGTTTTTGAATTATAACCTCGAAAAAAGATTTCAATATCAAAAATGCAAATACTGTCATCGCAGGTTCAAGCCACCTCACTCCAATCATCTAGTTTTAACACGAATGTCATATACACCGATTTGAAAGGAAACCTTTACCACAATTGCCAATAATTTCGCAATCTGATTGGCCAATTTGCCGTTGTCAATAAGAGTTCAGACGACGCTTCTCACGTTAGCATGTCACGCACTGAGTCACGTACTGAAAGAATCGTTTCATTTAACGTCGATGTTTGATAAAAGACAAATCAGTTGTGGTGTAGCGTGGTCTGTAACCTTATAAACAACGGCAACAACGGTATTCGTCATCACAGTGGTGAAGATTTGTTACATCACTGCGAATGGAATCGGGGAAAGGCAGGCAACGGCCCAATATTTTGGGCAGTTAAGGAGGTATTCTTGTCAACATGGCGATTTTGATAGCTTTTTCCCAAACTAAGTTCAGTTAAGATATAGATTACTTCGTGATACCAAGATCATTGGCCAAACAAAGGTAACTTCAATGCCTATTTAAGTGAGGGCTTTCCCATTCTTTGTATCAAGCGATAGTTCATTTCAGCAAGATCGTAGAAAACGAATCACCGATGACTAATAGCGTATTGATTTCTCAGTTAAGGAAAGGCAGCTTTCTGTCAACGCATGACCTAGTTTTTATCGTAACTAAAATTCAAAGGAGGTTGTGGCAGAGAGCATTAGTGTGCAAGAAAAAAATTTAATAGAAGATAATGACTCCATCTCCCAAGGGCGTGGCCAGGGGGGTCCTGGGGTGCCCGTAACCCCCTTTTGTAGGCCTTTTTTAGAGCAAACAACCTACAATATTCAGGTAGCGAAAACTCCATGACAATATCTTGGCCGTAAAAGCCATTGTTGAAAAGCCCACTTTTAAAATTTGTTTTATTTTTTTGTAAAGTATTTTCTGCAGAAAAACGTGTTCAATGCGTCTTCTTTCGCTTTCAGATAAGATGAAGCCGGCTATTTTAATCACCGTTCTTATCTTGGTTGCAATAGCAGCTATATCAGCAATCCCCACTCCAGGCCGGCGGTTGAATGATGAGCGGCGTCCCATGCACGAGTTTAGCAAGGTAAGTATCATGTTCTCGGTGTTGAATACATTTTCGGTTGTATTTGATACTGAGGATCTGTTTCGGAGATTTTTATCTCTTTTTAAATCTATTTCATTCTTTTCTGTAGGAGAACTTCAGAAACAAACTCATGGATTACATTATGAATCACGAGGTAACAAAATAACTATCTTACTACTGGTCGGTGATAGAAATAAGACCTAGAGCCTGCGGGGGGGGGGGGGTGTGGGAGAATTTTTGGTTTGTGTGTGTGCAACTGCCGGCTTTTCTGCGTTTATTTTATTTTAAACCAAAACATGGGGGAAAGCGGGCACCCCGTGTTTCTCCCCTAGAACCGCTACTGGAAATGAATGGCGGGATACTTTAAATCATTTTAACGAAAAATTTTGCAAGAATACACTCTTTCTATCTTTCTCTCTCTGTATACAGAAGAGATGCAAGTATGATTATTGCAGCCCTGGTGATAGATGCTGTGGTGGAAGATGGTAAATATACTTGAATTTTGCTTTTTCCTTTACACGCGGTACCTACGCTTTTGCTCCCGATCAGATTTAGTTATGAATAGGACGTGAAACATGTATGTTGGCAAATCGGTATTTTCCTTCTCCCGAAAAAGGATTACTTAGATTAACTAATTGTCTCTTTATTTTTATTATTATTATTATTATTATTATTATTATTATTATTATTTTCATTTATTTGCTTATTTATTCATTCATTCATCTTTTGTTGTTTTTGTTACTTATTTAGTTTGTCTATCATTGACAAATTTCTGTTAAATTACCTTTAGTGTCTGTCCAATCGGAGCTTCAGCTGGTAGCTGGTGTAATTGTGTACTAAACCGGTCTCGTTCAGGTTCAAACGAGAAATAACTGATCACACATCTCTGCATTGATTGGTCGAGTGTACCATGGCTCTCTCAAGCAGCATGCAAATAAGCGACTTTAAAAGCAGTAGGTCAGCCAAGTTGACGTAAGAGTGAAGGATTTTAGTGAAATTATATTCAGTAGTTCAAGCGCTTTTGTAATCTCAATAAAAACCATTTTGAACAAGTTTGAGCATATTGAGTTGTTCTCCATAACTAACGCATGCTTACATCTCCTCCCATTATCGAAGCGTGTGTCGTTTATTGTCTTTAATGGTAATTGTTCTCCGTCGCTGATATGAACTAAAATTTGAGGATAAAGGCAAGGCGAAGATAGTGCCCTATACTGCTTCTTGCTGACTGATATTTGAAGAGTACTATTTATGTGAAGAATAAGTGTCCGCTTTCTACCACAATCTAAATCATTAACAGATTCCCCCCCCCTCCCCCCCCATTTACCCACTTTGGGTGGAGGAGGGTAAAAGCGATAAAATTGAAGTCATGGGGCTTTGAAAAGGTCAATGTGTCAACAATTGTTTCGCCGATTGTAGATATATCTTCTAAAGGATTATTTAATAAATAAATCAAAACAAAATAAATGACCTAACTTTATATCATATGCCCGATCTTCATTCCGCCGGCAGATCGAGGTGCGAAGACAATTTCAAAATAAGAGATTTTCCACAGACTTTACTTATCATATATCGCAGGATGGTCATGGTAATTGCCTATAACTGAATGCATTTCATTGTTTATCTCGGCTGACCATCAAACAGAGGTCATTTCAATTTTTTTAATCTTGATGAAATTTGGCTGTGATTGCTGTACAAAAGCTATTACATTGTTACAAACTACAATTACAGGGAGATGATATCAAAAAGCTCCACGTTATTCAGCAATAGAGTTTTTAGGAAGTGCATACTTATAAACAAAATGAAATTATTCTTCTCGGCATCCTTTATACCTAGATAGCAAACTAGTAAATGAAAACTAAAGTCAATCACGATTTGGTCGCCGGCGTTTTCCCGCGCTTAAGGCAATTTGGTTGCTTTTACTTTGGTTCCTTATTGTTTCAAAAAGATATTGGCAGTTGTGATTACTTCAGTTCTTGTTCTTAGGACACTCAATCTAAAAGTGCGCAAATCTCCAACAAAGTTAACGACAAGACCTCGGACCATCGTTCAAAGTGATTACATCGCATTGCAGACGTACTTTAACAAAGTAAACCCATCCTAGCCGTATTTAAAGCAGTCACTGGCGACCTTTTTAGAGACTAAAAAGGTAAGATAAAGGTTTTGCAATCTTTCAGCTGGAAATGCCAGCAATTAAATAGAGGGTACGTATTTTTCAACTCAACCTGTTTCCTAAGTATTGTTGTAGATGGGAATCTCCTCATAATTCTTTGCATCGCCCTCCCCATCATTCATATTCTCGTAATAGTCAGGATCATCCAGTCTCTTGATTTCCTGGTAATCACCATCATCAGCTGGTACCTCTTGATAGGGATTTCCTTTATTTGAAAAGTGCAGCTACCAGTGCCTTTGACGATTCTTATCTCTTCATAATTAGCAATGTCCTCCTTAGACCGCGCCTCTTTTAACTCATAGGTCTCTGGTTCGTGGAGTGCAACTCCAGAGCGCAACCCTTTTGAAGTGCGTTCGAGCTTAAACCCCTTCCGTTTCTTGAAGTAGCAAACGAGGTAAATGCCAAGAAGGACAAAAATAACGATCCCACCACAACAAACACCGATAACTAGCGGGTGGGGCAACCCCTTTTTGTCCTCTTTGGCCAATTCTGACTGGTCTAACAATGATAATAACACCAATGTTTCCAAATAAACTAAATTATTCCAATGGTCTATCTCTCACTCTTTCTTCTGGTCGGAGATGGTCACTTATGTCAAGGACATTTAGGGGAGGGAAAGGGAAAGTGAACGGCTCCTGCCATTTTCAGTTTTGGTCTCTTTCTAGCTTTGAAGTAAATTAAAACCACGGTTGAGAACAGAGCACATCTTCGGCCAAACAAACAGTTACTGTGAAGGTGTAGTCTGATCGTCCGGGTGATTGTAGTCCTGGGAAGGACTGTTGTCGGTGGTAGTGACTGACGTTTCGACAACCTGTGCGGAAGTCATCATCAGAGTCAAGAGTCAGAGTCAAGAGTTAAAAGGCACAATTTAGATAATTTTGAGTAATAAGTAAAAGGAAATGTGAAGCAAGATTTATCACGTCATCCATACGAAAAATCGCAGTCTGCACACAGTGTTAACAATGGTTGCTAACAACTGAGATGTGCAGATTGACAAGCAACATAAGCAGCGACGAAAATGCAATATTAAAGCTGCAAAGACAGGAGGGAAAGATAACGGACATCCAACGGATAGCCCCAGCCTAAACCTAATCTTGCCAATTTCACAGCGTTCACCAGTGAACCCAACAATGCACTTGCACGAGAAGTCGTTGATACCATCTACACAGGTCGCCCCATTAGCACAGCTATGTTCAGCACAGTCGTCGATATCTGTGGACAAAGCAAGGCTTTCTATTCTAAATTTAAAACGTTGAATTAATAATTCCAAGTGGGGATCATTTAGGAGTTAGGGAATGAAGAAAGGGGATCATTTTAGGCCCTGGCATATTTCAGTGGCCGTAGTACTGCTGTTGTACTCCCATATGCGCTAATCAGACTAGTGAAACGCCTGGTAACAGTTGAGGGTTTAAAAAGATATAACATAGTTACAGAATTTTATCTACTATGAAATACGCACAATAGATGTGCGTTATTGACCAAGCGTTAAATCAAGATGGCTAGATATTGGCAGAGGTCTTTCTTTGTGCGTGTTTTTATGGACCGAGACCAAGCCTGGGGCCAAAAAAACAGAAAAGAAGAAGGTTCATATTTTGCCATCTTGACCAAACAATCTTGGCTGATAATATTATAGAGAAAAAATAGTTTTCTTTATTAAGGATAAAGAACGATTTTTTTTATTCCGAGAGACAGGTAAGAAAGCCAACTACTTTTACAGCCCAATAAACCCAGGAGAGTCATATGTTTTTTATCGTCGACATTGCCCAAAAATTACGAACTTTCAAAGTACGCCGCTTCTAGTAACTTTTTTTTTTGCGCAGGATCAAGGCGGGCAATCTCGAAAGGCCAAAATGGGCCCATCTTCCTCACTCGAGACGCCAACCAGAACACAAGATTCACTTCAGACTGCCCATGGGGCCTGCCAATAACATAATTAATGACACTATCAAAGCTGAAGGACAGAAATCTTGAGCAAATGGATCAGAGAGAGGCGTCAAGTTGCACACTTTTCCTTAGCAGTTTCACAGCGCTCTCCTGTATACCCTGGTCGATAATTACATGAGAAGCTGTTAACACCATCTAAACAGGATGCACCATTGGCGCATTTGTGGTTCACACACTCGTCAATGTCTTTGGAAATGACGAATGATTAAAACAAAGATAAATAAAGATAGAGAAACGTTTGCAAAAGCAACTGCCAACAGACCACTACTAGTTAAAACGTTAAGTAAATAATCTAATGTTTAAATTCAAGCTTATCCAGCCCCTGAAATGATCCTTGACCTCGTCCAATCTATCAACAATTTTAGAAGTCAACAGCCACAGGCTATGAGGGAGATCTGCGCAACACGCAGTGGAACTGTACTGACAAATAGAGAAGAAAGATAACATCCAACGAGTGCTGTAGCTCCAAACCTAAACTTACAAGTTTCACATTGCTCACCAGTATACCCGGGTAGGCAAAAGCACGAGAAGGTGTTAACACCATCTACACAGGCTGCACCCTTATCACATGTGTGGTTAAAGCAGTCATCAATGTCTGTAAACAAAATACTAATCTGAACGGAGCAATACCTTTTAATAGGAAATGTGGCCAAAAATCGAACATTTTCAAAATATGGTGGCAACAACCAAAAAATCGATTCTGCTCATATTCTCAAGTTAGGTAGGCCTTATGATGAAACAAAGCACTGCATACTTCGTTTGGCTGAATATCGATTCATTTTCGAGAAAATCGACAAAAGCTGAATTTCGTCCAAATGCCGCTTCTGAAGCTCAAAATTTCTGACAAATCTCGGAGCGTCGCACCACGAATTGAGAACACTTGGACCAATAAAAAATACCAAATCTTGAAAAACAACATCAATATATACATATGTCGACAGCAATTTGAGCAATTCTTGATCGTTTATTTGCACAATCTAATTGAATTTAACCGACCTTCTTCTAACAAGATTAATATTAGGTCAAAACTGACCCGTTATTTAACCATGTGCTATACAAAATAATCGATTGAAAATCTGGCTTTTGGAAGGCAAAGTGTGGTTCTTTTCGTTCTCCAAAGGAGTTTTTGGGAAAATGATGCAGTGCGATTTAATCCAATTTTAAAGTTGGATAAAACGAGCTGATTTGACGGTGCCGTCAGTTGTTCGAAAATGTTCACATTCACACACAAACTCAATTGTTTCGCATGTTACATCCAATCTACAGCTTATTTAACATAATATAATCTTACCATCCATATTGCTGTATCACAAAAGGGGATTGCAGTCCTAACATTGTTGCATTGCTCCCTCAATAGCAATAGAACTTGGCAGGATAGTCAAGACATCCTAATAATGTTGTTTACAAAGCGTATCTCGGGGTTTCTCTATTCCCATTTCGTTGAAATACTTCGCGTAAGAGATCTTTGTTTTGTTATAAGTCTACAACCCAACCGAACCGTGAACCAAATGTAAGTGGAATGTTGCAAGTTCAGAAACATGTTTCTCGCGTGCAGAAAATCGCTAATTAATTCAAAATGAGGTCGACTGAAATAAAACGCAAAAATAAAACATTGGACTATAAAGCACGTGGTTACAGGAATTAAGGTTGTGTGTTACATATACGAAACAGGAGCAAACAATTATCTAACTCCGATCATAATTTAATGTATCATAATTGAATGTTTCATGATACTTCGGGGGATAAAGCTCATTTTAGGACAAAAAAGAGCGAAAGATCTGCAAAGGGCGTAGCCCATCATACATCACTGCAGATGTGCGACAAAGAAAAGTGTAGTGTTTGAACAGTTGTTTATTTAAAGGAAGTTTTTTAAGGGTCGAACCTGGAAAACCGCAACTTTTGCTGAAATGCTTGTAAAAGCCAACGTTCAACAGCTTTATAGTTAAACTACTCAGTTCTCCAGAGGCTACTATGCCTTGTTAAGTTACTCGTGCCGGTAGTAAGACTACGACCCAGGTAGCATGTTCATATATTTCACACCCACCTTTTCCCGGCAGCGGTCCAAAAAAAGCTCACATCTGGAAATAAAACCATTTCTGCGTATCTCGGAACTCAAGAAACGCTTCGAGTAATCTTGCACCAGCTGACAGAGCAGACTCGAGTGCGAGTCGGTATACCGACATCAAATACTTGCATTTTGGAAACAGTGGCTTTGAAAAATTAACTCAACTAGTTAGTTATTTAGTATTCTTGCCCAAGAAGGTAGCCAAGTAGTGATCTATCCCCTTCAATTATGGTCGGGTCCAAATCCATCAATGCAATATATATATGGCGAAATATTATAGAGCGTGGCTGATGCGTGATGAAAAATTTAACATAAGTCTGTTGCCTGGTCAGACCAGAATGTTCACGCCCATCGGGAAAAGATTGACATCTAAATTTAACCAGAAAAAAAGGAAGTAAACAAACCCATGTTGTGCATATCTCCTTAAGTACTTCATTCCAAGATAATAAATTCAAGAAGTGAATGACTACTTCTTATAGAAGTCCAAAGCCAATTAATGCATCATAAGGTGATATATTATTAAGCATGGTTTGATATATCAGAAAGAACTCTGCGCCTTGAACTAGAGCCTCTCATTCACCTTAAACCAAGCTTTGCACTAAGCGAGGGACAAATTGTCCTGGAATGTATGTCAGCAGGAGGAGAGAATATGGCTGCTCGACTTCGTCAAATTAGGTCAACTTCGTCTTTTGGCCGGAAAAACCGAGACTAGCGGAATTGCACTAAATCCGCCTTGAACAGGCAAGAAGAGGTATAATTACTGTTTCCCGTTTTCTGGATCGTCTGTCGAGGTCACAGTGTACTCTTACTGTAGTTTTGAACGAGCAGTAGATATCCTTATGAGGAGAACGACACGCAATGCTGTTGCAGAGTTCGCATCTTTTAAATTCTCTGCAATTCATTTTATTAGTAAACGAAAATGCCAGTTTCAAGGTAATTTCTGTAATTAATCAAACAATCACTAGAGATTAAAATAGAAAGGAAGAGGAAACAAATACGATTCGATTTTTCAGCGTCTTAAAAAATACTTGTAAATGATTTAAAATCCTTACCTCTACTCGAGGCAATTGTCATCTCGACCGGTTCCTTCTTATACAAAGTAAGCACCAAGTGTTTCTATAGATACTCAGTGTGGTTTCAGCGATTAACGATAAAAACACCCCTCTGAATTTCAATTGGTAGGTTTGACTGTAACTCATTTTGAATATTACATACCATCAACAAAAGAAACTTTAGTAAGAGTGCAGGGAAGTTGAAAACTTATCAACAGTAAAATACAGTAGTATTGTAGCAAGCAGTGGGGTTTTATCACCTAACTTGGTTTATCTTTCGTTCTTTTTGTCCTAAAATGTGCTTTATCAACCTAAACAATAATTTAAAAAATAAAAATATAAACTCAATAAGGATCGGAGTTGAATAATTGTTTGCTCCTGTTTCCTTTATGTAACACTCGACCTTAGTTCCTGTAGCCACGTGCTTCACAGTCCAAAGTTATCTTTGCGGAGTTGTCGATTTCTGTGGACCCTAATTTTGAATTAAGGCTGATAGTTTCGAAAGAAACTGTTTGGGGCTGCGTCGGTGGGAGTAACGAAATAAGGTAGTCTAAATCCCACAGGGATCAACGAACGCTTTTCATTCCACTAATTTATTCATGTTTTTCTCGTTGCCATGCTCCCACCAATAACGTAGCTCCATTTTCTGCCTTTAAAAGCACACACAACCCACAATTCCTCTATTCGCTCCGACGAAGGGCTATCGCTCGAAACGTCAGCTTTTGTAATCATTACGGTGGCTAATTTACTATTTCAACTTTGTTTCAACTAATTTTGAATTAATTAGCGTTATTCCGCACACGAGAAGCAAGTTTCTGAACTAGCAACATTTCGCCAACATTTGGTTCGCGGTTTAGTTAAAGACTTATATTTAAACAAAGATCTCTTACGTGAAGTAATTACAGCCTCCTTTTCAACGAAAAGGGAAGAGAGAAACCCTGAGATACCCTTTGTAAACAATCATTATCAGGAGGTGTTGACTATCCTGCCAAGTTATAACGCTATTATGTGAGCAATGCAACATTTTCAGGACTGCAATCCCTTTGTTGTACAGCAATATGGACGGTAAGATGAAATTATATTAAATAAGCAGTAGATTGGATGTAGAATGCGAAACAATCGAGTTTGCGTGTGAATGTGTACATTTTCGAATAACTGACGGTATTGTCAAATCAGCTCATTTTATCCAACTTTAAAATTTGATTAAATCGCACTGAATCATTTCCCCGAAAAATCCTTTGGAGAACGAAAAGAACCACACTTCACCTTCCAAAACCAAGATTTTCAGTCGAATATTTTGTATAGCACATAGTTGAATAACAGGTTTCTTTTGACCTATTTTTAATCTTGTTAGAAGAAGGTTGGTTAAATTCAATTACGTTGTGTAAATAAATGATCAAGAATTGCTCAAATTGCTGTCAAATTATGTACTGATGTTGTTTTTCAACATTTGGTAGCTTTTATCGGTCCAAGTGTTTTCAATTCGTGGCGCGACGCTCCGAGATTCGTCCGAAATTTTGAGCTTCAAAAGCGGCATTTGGACGAAATTGAGCTATTATCGATTTTCTCGAAAATAAATCGATATTCAGCCAAACAAAGTATGCAGTGCTTTTTTTCACCATAAGGCCTACTAACTTGAGAATATGAGCAGAATCGAGTTTTTGACTGTTGCCACCAAATGTTTGACCGTTGGCAACATTCGCTCTTAATACTGAAAAATCCAAGCAGTAAGGTAATTTTATTTCATTATGCTGATCAACTGCAGTGCCTTAGAGATAACGAAAACATTGGATAACTTTAATAAGCAAGCGAGGAATGGTCAATATCATTCTTCGGAATTTTACGACTCCACGCAGTTCAGATATATGTATTTCATATATTCGTTGTGTTTGACTAAATAAAGAATTGAGGAAGTTTACTATGAACTGAAAACTTATTATATTCTTTTATTTCGTGAAAGAGAAAAATCAATTTAAAAAATTTTTAACCCATAAAACTCACTTGCTTCACATTGATCTCCAGTGAATCCTGCTCAACAGTTGCACGAATAACTTTTCACCCCATCGACGCAAGATCCGCCATTTCTGCATGTGTGATTAATACAGTCATCAATGTCTGTGAAAAAAAATTGCAATGAAAACAAAAAAATGTTTACGCTGCCTTGCGAGTCAGGTTGGTCTCTTTTTTCAGTTTTTTTATGTTCTTCTTATTTTCAATTTTTATTGTGGATATCAACATTATTATTAAATGTACTATTGCTTTACCTTTACGAGAAAGAGTTCATTCCAATATACCGCACATCATACATTTTCGGTTTTTTGAGCCTAGGCTTTGTTCGAAAAGATGTTATCAAAAGTTATTGCAGCCCACTAAACCCACAAGAGTCTTTTATGTTTTTTTATCGCCAACGTTGACCAAAAATTCCGAATTTTATGTTGCTTCTGGTAACTTTTTTTTTCTTGCGCGGGATCAAAGCGGGCAAGAAATGAATAGGCCAATCTTTCTCGCTCGCTTTGCCAATCAGAACACAGGATTCACTTCATATTGCCCATGGGCCCGGTCAGAAATTTAATTAGTTTTACTATCAAAGCTGAATGACAGAAATCTAGAGCAGGCTGCTACTCCGTTCATGCTGCCTCCGGAGAATTTGCCGCCACCAAAACCGCTGATAGTGGATGAAAATCTGGCTAGTAATTGGAAACAGTGGAAAAAAGTTTGGCAACGATATGAAATTGCGACAAGAATTTACAAGCAAGAGGATCTTGTTCGAGTGTCAACATTGCTATCGGTCATCGGAGAAGATGCTGTCAAAGCGTTTGATACGTTTGTTTGGAGCGAAGGTCAGAAGGAAGACTGTATTAAGGATGTGTTAACTAAATTTTATGAATATTGCGAACCTCGCGCTCAGGTAATTTGCGAACGATATCGTTTCAATAATTGCAAACAAGAGGCAGGCGAAAGTATAAGTGCGTACGTGACCGAGTTGCGTGTGATTGCCAAGAACTGTGCCCATAACGAAATCACACCGGAAGAGATTCTACGCGACCGTTTGGTCCTTGGGCTCCGAAATGACAAAGTACGAGAACGCCTTTTACGAGTAAACGATCTGACTTTGTCTAAAGCAATCGATACATGCAAAGCCGCAGAGCAGACCAGTCAGCAATTAAAGATGATTACCAGCGGAACAGAGTACACAGTTGGCGCGGTTAAAACAGAAAGGAAGAACAATCAAGGACTAAACTCAAGAAAGTGGCCAGGATGCCGATTCTGAGGGTATCATCATGTAAATCGCCAATGTCCTGCCTATGGGTAAACCTTCCGTAATTGCTGACAAAAGAACCACTTCAAGGCAAAGTGCCGATCAACTACCCCACAAATAAACACTGTAGAAGAAGTAACTGAAGAAGTCTTTCGTATCAGTCAAGTTGGGTGTGGCTCGCGTGCAATGATTACCATGGAAGTTGGCAAGCCAAGCAGTCAGAGTCAGGTGACATTCCAACTAGACACAGGTGCAGAATACAACCTCCTCTCGCTTAAGGATTACCGGCGAGTCACAGGGGACGTGGATTTGAAACAAGTCAATCTCTGCTCACACAAGTTTATTAAAACTTATACAAATGAACGATACAGGATAATGGGGTCGAAAGAACTTCCCATATGGCGCCATGGGAAAAGAGATGTGTTGCTTTTCAACATTACAGAAGATGACCTTGCAGCACTGTTATCCTACAGCACCTGTACTGAACTGGGGCTTGTCACAATTAATGACTGTGATAGAGCAATTGCATCAAATTCATACGGTCTCGATTCGACCCCTGGTGTCGATGTAACAACAGGAATTACTGATCTCTTAGATGAATACAAGGATGTTTTTCAAGGCTTGGGAGACCTCCCAGGCGAGTACCACTTAGTTACCGATGATGTTGTACCACCCGTGGTACATCCGCCTCTCCTGAATGAGATGGTAGCCAGTGACATCATCAACCCGGTAACTGAACCAACGGAGTAGGTCTCCAGTATGTTGGTCATTGTCAAACCCAACAAGTTGCGTATATGCCTTGACTATCACGATTTGAACAAAGCCATCCGTCGAGAGCACTACCGAATGCTTACAGTGGAGGAAGTTGCAACCCGACTTTCACAAGCAAAGAAGTTCACCGTGGTAGACGCCAAAGATGTTTTCTGGCAGAAACGTCTTGACACTGAGTCGAGTTACAAAACCACATTCAATACACCATTTGGGCGGTACCGATGGAACAGGATGCCATTTGGCATCTATTCAGCGCCTGAAGTGTGGCAACGCATCATGCATGAGTTCGTGGAGGATCTGGAAGGAGTGGAAGTGATAGCGGATGACTTTAATTTCTGATTGCCGGATTTGGTAATAGTGACCGAGAAGTAAATACCAGCCTTGAAAGACATGAGCGCGCTTTTCTCTAAAAATGTCGCTTTTGGAACCTAAAATTGAATTGTGCCAAAGTGAAACGGCGCCAGTCAAGCGTGAAATTCATGAGTCACCTACTCACTTCTCAGGGCCTAAGGCCTGACCCTGAGAAGATCCAGGCCATATTGCAGATGCCTGAACCTAAGGATGTCACTGCATTGAAGCGATTCCTTGGGATGGTGACCTATCTTGCAAAGTTTATGCCTCACCTATCAGAGATGACAGAGCCACTCAGACGCCTGGAAGACAAGAATGTGGAGTTCCAGTGGTTGCCACAACAACTCCCTCGCAATGAACACAATCAAGAACTTTCTGACGGGGGCACCTGTTCTTCGTTATTATGATGTAAGCAAACCAATCACTGTCCAGTGTGATGCAAGCCAGTCTGGTTTAGGGGCTGTATTGCTGCAAGATGGCCAGCCCGTTTGTTATGCTTCCCGAACCCTTACTGATACAGAATCTCGTTACGCACAAATCGAGGAAGAGATGCTCGCCATTAATTGGTCGTGTGACAAGTTCGATCAATACCTCTTCGGGCGAGACATAGTCACTATTGAGACTGACCATGAACCACAAGTCACCTAAGCGTCTGCAGCGAATGCGGCTGGCCCTACAAAAGTACAACCTTGAAGTACAATACAAGAAAGGTTCACTCGTACATATTGCAGATGCATTGAGTCGGGCATATCTGAAGACCACTGACGGAGCGCAGACAGAGTTCTGCGAGATTCGTGCACTTGAGACAGTTGATCATGAAGAGCATATTCTAATTAATTGAACCGGGAACAAATTGCTGCAGATGGTGATATCCAGGAACTTATCCGTGTTATCAAGCCAGGGTGGCCCGACAAGAAAAAGTGTCCCCCTGCTGTCCAACCGTATTACGATGAGCGAAGTGAGTTGATAGAGTCGCAAGGTCTAATTTTCCGTGGTGAACAGCTTGTAGTACCCCTTTCACTTCGAAAGGATATGCTAACTCAACTCCACAGTAGTCACAGTGGCATTGGAGGATGTGTTCGCCGTGCTCGTGAAATTTTTTACTGGCCAAGAATGAGTGCTGAAATAAGTGACTTTTTTTCGCGCTGTACAATCTGTCAAATGTACCGTCCAACACAAGCCTACTAGGAGCTTCAACCACATGAACTTCCTTCGCGCCCTTGGCAGAAAATCGCCGCAGATCTGTTTGTCATTGGGCAGCAGAAATTTCTGATAATGGTTGACTACTGGTCCAATTTCTTTGAAGTAGTTGAGATTCACAGGAAGACAGCATAAGCCGTAATTACCCAATTTAAGGTGCAGTTTGCCCACATGGCATTCCTGAGGTGCTGATCAATGATAATGGTCCTGAATTTAAAGGACTGCTCTTGAAGGCGAAGGAAGACAAACGAGACCCATTGTTGGCGATCCTCGCTTAGCGCAACATCCCGAGTGAGGGATTCAGCACCTCACCAGTTCAAAGACTGATGGGCTTGCGCACGCGCACCTTGCTGCCAACTGCTGAAAAGTTACTCCAGCCAAACAGTGACCTGAAGACCACAGCGAGAAGTATAGCAGCTGCGAAAAGACTACAGTGCAAGCAGTACAACACGGGTTCAAAGAACCTCATTCCCTTGAAGGTGGGAGAGGCGATCCGAATGAGACTGCCTGGGGAACAGAAATGCAGCCTAGGTCATTGCTCACGTATTCTTCGTCGACGCTCATATGAAGTTCAGGTAGATGGACGGTGCTTCCGCTGAAACCGCCACCAGCTGTGCTCAATCCTGGAGGCGTCACCAGTGTCGAGTAGCAACAATGAAGAGCCGCACCAGACTGAGATTGAGGGCAGGTCACCACACCAGACTGAGAATGAAAGCAGATCACCTGTTTTGCCTGAGCCTGTACCAGACCAGTGCCAAACCCCATTGGCTCCTGGGATTCAAGAGAATGACGCATTGTCCCCAGCACACTCTGTCCCAAACAGCACAGAACCAATCTCAGCTCTCCTACCTAGACGATCCGGGCGAACCAGACTTACCCCTACCTGGCTCGAGGATTATGACGTATGCTGAACACTTGAACATTGAATTGAACTTACCTCTATCCTATTCTATTACTTTGTTGTTGTTGCTATTGTTGATATTGTAAGGGAAAGGGTGGTAGCGTGATACGCGTGACCGTAGTCATGTGATCAGAAAGTCACAATCCGTCGTGCCACGCGGCACTGGTCACTCATGTAACTCGAAAAACCCCAACTCGTCATTAAAAATTCTTCTTGCAGTTTTAACCCACAGCTCCGTGGTTTTATCGTCGTCACAACTCAACATGCATGTCTTTTGATAAACATCCAAGCAGTATGGTAATTTTGTTTCATTGCGCTGATCAACTGCAGCGCTTTAGAGATAAAGAAAGCATAAGCTAATTTTTAATCATCAAACGAGGTATGTTTCAGGATATGGTCAATATCATTCTTTGGAATTTCACGATTCAGCAACAAAAACAAAAAATTGGGGAAGTTTACCATAAACCGAAAACATAATGTTTTCTTCTATTTCTCAAAATTTAAAAAAAAAATTAATCGAAAAAAAAAATCATGACATGCAAAACTCACTTTTTTCACATTGATCTCCAGTGAATCCTGCTAAACAGTTGCATGAAAAACTGCCATTTCTGCACGTTTGATTAACGCAGTCATCAATGTCTGTGAACAAAAATTTCAATGAAAACAAAAAATGTCTAAGTTACTTTGCGAGTTAAATTGGTCTCTTTTTTCAGTGCTTTAATGTTCTTATTAGTTTTAATTTTTATTGCGGTTATCATCGTTATTATTAAATGTACGTACTATAATTGTTTTTACGTTTACGAGAAAGAGTTCATTCACAGACACCGCACATCATATATTTCGGTTTCTTGAGACAATGTTTTGTTCTAGAATAAGTTATCATGAAGGTTTTGATTGCGTCCCTCAAAATGTGTACGCGCTCTGATTGGTCAGTTTTTGTGTCTATTATTCCCGGCAAGCCCCCCTGATACATATCGTAAGTTACAGAGCCTTGTATTCAACCCTTGGATTAACCTGCGAGGAGGCCTTTATCATTTACGCTTGGGCACGAATTTTTCTTTGCCTGCTTTGATGAGCATTTGCCATCTGCGGGTCAAAGGAATACCTTGTAAATTTATAAGAAAATCAAAATAAAAGTTTGAAAAGTGCGAAAGTGTGAGGCTTTAAACGGTGCAATCCGGCGAGAGGTCTGTAAGGAGCCTAGCACTAACATCATTAATGTTAAATCCTCAGTAAATCTCTCGCCGACTCGTCTCTCGAATGGTTGAGAAACGCGCGTCACGCGACGCTAATAACGAGGGGCTCCTCTTATGGCTATCCTTAGGTTTATTGCCAACGCTACTGGGATTCATGCTTGGAGCTATATCAAAAGGAGTAAAAACTCGGTTCGTAATGTACATTCAGCCCAGATCCTGAGCAAGGTAATCAAGAGGTACTGATTTAACTAAAATACCTTCACAAATTTTCGCATCTCCTGTCAATCCAGGGGGACATGGACCACGGAAGATCGAATTTTTATTTTCGTACTAAGTGACATTCGGATAACAGGAATCTTTGGCGCACTTTTCGATAGGTATATCACAGTTTCTATCAGTGAAACCAGCATAACAATTACAGGTGTAATTATTTACGAGATCAACACAATTTCCTAAGAAGTGAACGAAAAAGTTAATGGGAGTTAAATTTAAACGGATGAATATTTGCGAAAACTGCAGAGCTTATTTACGTTATTTACATTCTAATAAAAGTGGGAATGAATATGAAAGCGATATTCGCATTAATGAATACTACTTAAGCAGTATACAGTGAAATATATGAAGTTCATATATTTTGAACTGCGGTACTAGATAAATATGATACACGATCGTCGCAGTAGATAGCGCTATTTAAGCAATAGCGAAAATCAGACCTGAAAAAAATCAGGCCTGTACGGGACTCGAACCACTGACCTCTGCGATACTAGTGCAGCGCTCTACCAATTGAGCTAAAAAGCCAACTGGGAGCAGGCCGTTGAGTTGATTCGTAATAAACCCGTGAAAGTGATGAATATACAGTGAAATATATGAAGTTCATATATTTTGAACTGCGGTACTAGATAAATATGACACACGATCGTCTGCAAAAAATTCAGGCCTGTACGGAATTTGAACTCTGGATCTCTGAGATATCGGTGCAGTGCTTATAAACCCGTGAAGTAATGGGTCAATGTTAGAGTCATGTTCATTTCTGGGAAGATATATATCGCTCTTATATTAATTTTTTTAACCGGCGTTCATATATATGATTTTCACATATTTACAAACATTAAAAGAGGGAATCGAGGAATAAATCGGTGTGACGCCAAAATGGGTGGCATCCGCATAGGCTCATGAAACACATGCACGAATTTAATTTTCATATATTGCTTTAGAGCTTTATATTTTATTACTTTATGGGTATAATTATCACACCATTTCCCTCTACTTGTGCCTGAATTGGGCAAGTAAACTATTATTAAGTCGAAATGGATATTTACCATTCCCACACGTCAGTTGTAGACAGTCGTTTATGTTCTCTTCGCACCTCGGTCCGGTGAAGCCAGCCGTGCAGTGGCATGTAAAGTTATTTATCTGGTCCACACATGTTCCTAAAGTATGATTTTTTAAACATTACGGCTATAGTAATAATGACAATAATCTTTCACCTAATCGTTAAGTTTTGCATTTCTAATAAGGATTGCAACATTATGTAATAATCTTCGGTCCACGCAATTTATAACAACATCCTACAGAGATAATGATATGGTACTTGAATCTAGCAACACCGTAACATTCCACCGATTGGGTATCCCACTTGAGAATAAAGATTGTAAAGTATCAGTTTTGGCGTTTTAATGAAGGAAAGGACAGATTACTTAAACAATCACTGCAAGAGTGATGAGTCCCAGGTAACATATATCGGCTACATCAGGGAAGAGATATACTTGCCACTGCCTGTGGAAAAACATTTATTATTCTAGGGTGTTTTGCATATTTCAAAAGAGAAAAAAAAATAAACAAACAAATATACTTAGCTAATACGAACATGTACTTTGTGTTTTTTATCACACATATTTAAAATAAGCCTAGCATGAGATTCCTACCGTGGATGCACGGATTAGACTTGCATTCATCAATATTTACATCACAGCCATGACTGGTGAAACCATCGTTGCATTGGCAAGCGTACCCATTAAGAGCATCATAACATATTCCTGACAAAAGGGTTCCAAAAATAACGATTAAATAATTTTAAAAAAAGAATTGATAGAAATAGAAAAAAAAAAGGATTAAAATAGGTGAACGGAAAGGCAAATCGATAAATAATTGTTAATGGGCTGGTTAAGGAAGGGGTGAAAGAGTATATAAGTGAGTGGAGGAGTGTTGGAGTGCAGGATTGAAGGAACATAGATGTGCAAGGGTGCGACTGTGAAGAAGTGCAGTGGGTAAGGTGAGCCGGAAAGCGAAAAGTAGGAGAGCTGTAAGGCAGAAGGGCAGAAAAGTTGAAATGCGGGAGTTCAGTGGTGTGAAGAGGCGCAAGGGAGCAGGAGTGCAGAAGTGCAGGAGTACAAGAGTGCAGTAAAGGGGGGGGGGGGAGAGAGCAGTGGTGTGCAAAGATGCTGAGAACTTAAAGCGACGATTGCCATTATAATGCTCACCACTCTTCCAAGGGGATGACAGGCAGTCATCGATGCCAACGCTACAGTTCTTCCCTGTGTGTCTAGGCTCACAACTGCATCCATATGCATTAACATAGTCAGTGCAGTTACCTTTTCAAATAAAAAATTACATTTATATTCGTCCAACAACAAAAAAGGGCTGGTATTCATTTACAGTGTATTCTTACAGAATGCCTATGGAAACCGTTTTACAGGTCTCATGATATAAATAAAATGTACGCGGGCACATCAGTCTCACTTGTCGTCATCGTCTTCTTAAAAAGGAATGCAAAATCTTTTGCGCGAATAAGAAAACAAGAGAAAATCAATCTCTACTAAGGCTTACGCTCTAGCCGAGAAACTAAATTATAGAAAACGCCAAATGCTGTTAACAAAGTCCCTCCCTCCACCTCCTCAGGTTAATTGTTTGCAAAAGTTCGAAATTGACTATAATTGCACGGCGAAGAACTGCAGTCGTCATAATTTTCATTGCATGTCCTTCCAACGTATCCTGGATAGCAGATGCAGGTGAAATCATCGACTTCACCTACACAACGACCTTCATGGTAAAAAAGGCTGACGGTCAATCCTCAATTGTAAAATGGCATTGAGAAAATAACCACAAAAGGAGGTAAATTATAATTTCGGTAACCACAGAGAGAAGGGAACCACTGCGCTGGTATTGAGGACTTTGAGATTTTTATTTGTTCTTATAAGATCTATATCAATTAGTCACCTGAGTATTCCACTTATCTTCTTATTACAGGATATTATCTTTGATAACTATCATAATGAGCGAGCTTAAAAGGCAAATGCAGTCACTGCACAAATTTACAATTTTCCTTCTTCACAACCATGAATAAAGTTGATATCTGTTTTTTCCCTTAGATTTAAGCTATTTGCAGACGTTATGTTTTTGCGTTCTGCGAAAAAAAAAAACTGGCTCGAAAATATATTTTCGTAAACCTACAACAAACATAATCTGTTCCTTGAAGTTCAAGGTTTTCCTCGAATCTCTCCAATGACCGCAGAAAAATATAAGATGAATAAATATTAATTAATTGAAAGCCTTATAACTACCTCTTAAACAGGGGTATGATAGACATTCGTTGATGTCTGTCTCACACTTGTCTCCTGTAAATCCAGGAAGGCAATGGCATTCATAATAACCCGATCCTCTTGGTTTATCTAGTTGAGGAAGCATCTTCCATGGTTTTGACATTGGCAGTTGACTAAAAATACGGTAAAGGCTAATAGTTTCTAAAGAAACTGTTTGGGGCTGCGTCGGTGGGGGTAACGAAATAATTTGGATATATATCAACAAAGTTGAAATGGTAAATTGGTCACCGTAACGATTACAAAAGCTGACGTTTCGAGCGTTAGCCCTTCGTCGGAGCGAATAGAGGAATTGTGGGTTGTATGCGCTTTTAAAGGCAGAAAATGGAGCTACGTTATTGGTGGGAACATGGCAACGAGAAAAACACGAATAAATTAGTGGAATGAAAAGCGTTCGTTGATCCCTGTGGGATTTAGACTCCCGGTTTGAAAGAGGATCTTTTGTTCATTTTTTTTTTACGGCTTTCCGTGCTACCTAAGTATAAGGAAAGACCGCAGATTTCCATATGTTGCTTAGAAATTTCTAAGCAACATATGGCAATCTGCGGTCTTTCCTTACACTTAGGTTTAGATTTAGCCAATCCTAAAAGCAACTGCTAGTAGCTGAATCGTTGGGATGAACATTCGACTTAAAGTTGATGGAAATATTCGCTGAAGAGTCGTCGAACGATACATTGGTAAACAGCCCGCATAGAACTCTCGCTGTTAGACCATCACTGCTGTTTTGTTAATGCCAACTACAGATGGAAGTGCATGGACATGAACTTCTTGCAAAGCATCAGTGCGCGAACCGCCACTAGCGTTGGCAGCTGTGACAGTTGTAGTGGTGCTAAATAAAAACCGGCCCAGCCACCTTTTTTTGACATCTTTAGTTGTTTTTCTAAGGGATTAGGGCTGTAGCTGGATATCGAATTCGGGTTGGCGTGACCTGTTAGCTCAGAGATTTCAAGAGGGTGGAAGTGTTCGACGTACTCTTCGTTGACGGTGAAATCTATCGGATAATCATACTTTTCTTTGATGGCTCCCATCCCTGATTAAGTTAGATTGTTTGACCAAACAAGACGGAAAAGCGAGCGGGAATTTTGCAAGCCAACAGCTCCTGAGGGCCACATTTGTTCAATCTGATGATCTGAATAATTATAATTAATCAAATAATTAACTGAATTAAAAGGTTTTATAGCCTGCTTGCTTTAATAAAACTCCAGCAACAGTAAATGATGTTGAAGAGAAAAGAATATTGAAACATTCATTATATCATGAAAAACGTCTGTGGAGCTATAATTACAATTGCTTTTCCATGTAAACAAACCATATTAAAACATAAGGTATGAATAAACTCAACCTGATTATCATACCAAGTTGGAAGGTAGTATCCAAACTCTAATTAATTAACTAGCAGTTGAATAGGAAAAACTTGAATGTGTTACTATCATTATAATTATCACAAACCAATCTCAAAACCAAATCTCTTTCAATTATATGATCAGTGTGACTTTTTCGATGTGTACCTTTTTGGTAAGGATATCTATTTTTAGTATCTATCTTTTAAAGCTGACATCTGAGAAGAATCAATACCACGCTGATAATAATTGTCATCCAAACAGTGTAGAGTACCATACGATTGTCGTCCAAACAGTGTAGAGTAGCATACGAGGTCAATTTTATTGTAAAGCACACAATTTCGCTATATACTATTATTAAGGTACTGTAAGAAATTCACGTAACATATTTAAAGGAGTGTAATATGTTGTTAAGTAAACTAAATGTAGAGTATCGTGTAGGTACTGGAAGTAATCGATAATAAGTCATCTGCTATAATCAAGTTTATTGTAAACTAGACTTTGTTTGTGGTGTGTTCTCAGTAAACTATTGTAAGCAACGTACTATAACTGAGTCCTGTAACTAAATAATTTTTCCTTTTTTGGAAAACACAATTTTTCTTGAATTGCCCGACACGAAGTCCGATTACCGATCAATTGTGTTAATAACAAAATTCTTGAGAAAGAAGAATGATAAATTTAACCCGATACGACCTCATACTTTACTTTAAGAACATGTTTGATTTTAATTTCAAGAGTACCCAACTTGCACAATTTAAAAGTTGCTTTCATTTTAGTTGGCCAGCATTGGCTATATGATATAGTTGAATTTTATTTGCTGATGGGCGTAGGTGCCATTTTTTTTTGGCCCCTTATAACTATCCAATCTGGTTTCTCCAAGTGTTTCCATAAGTGTTTCTATAAGTGTTTCTACAAGTGAAATAAGAATTTGGACTCTAAAGAGACAACTAAGCCGAGCAATGACAACAACATGGTTGATATATTATCTCACTCCAAAATTTGTTAAAAAAAAAAATTGAAGAATAAACGTGATGTCCGCAAAAACCTCTTCTCTCTCTCCCTGGGCATAAATAAGCAGCTTTTTCTTTGCGTTCCGCCAAGTTCTTCAAAAACAGAACACGACCCCAGACTGTTTGAGAATCAAGCGAGAGTGCATAGTAAACTCAGTATCGAGAATCAGCTGCTGGATACTGTTGGTTGAAAATATAATTGAAAAAAAAATAATAAAAACAGAAAAAAAAGTTAAATGGCAACGCTGTTGGGAACTTTTTCCGGTAGCAGCCAAGGATAGGGAAACTCAAGAGACGCGTTGCGTTCCTTGATTGCATCAGATATCCGCTGAAGGGAAGACTGGAAACGAGAAATAGCACTCTCCACTTCTTTCCCCATCAACAAGCCCTGAGAATAGTCTCCAATGAAACGCTGAAAAAACAAAAAGATCCACGTAAAATAATTCAAAATTGCTAATATTAATAGTACATGTAGTCAAACAACACCAACGTACTCAAGTACTGGAAAGACAGACGAAGTCTGACTGAGGGAAATCACACAGTTCGAGTAATGTTATCCCAAGTGCAATCATTATTTTTGTAACCATTAACATTTAGTATTATCATCAACAGCAAACACTAGAATTATTACATTTTCACCGAATGACTCGTAGCCTTAAATTCTTCCTAACTGGTTCTGATTTTACACCTACATGCCTTTCTCGCAAAACCAGAACACATAGTCTCTACCTCATTTTCAGCTGTTCTCGTTAGAGTGTACACAGTGGCAACGTGCCAACCAGTTTGATAGTGGCTGGGTAATGTATCCATGATGGTCTTCAGAGTTACTTCATTTTTTCTCGTTGGCGGTGGAAGACGCATTACAGGCGGAACATTCGGAACAAAGCCGGTAAATTCCATCTGAGCGTAGTTCACCGCCGCATGTTGACATGAGCACCCAAACACTATACACGTCAGTAGGTGAACAAGTTGATCACTTGTCTGCAAACTGCTGGGAAACTCGTGGTCAACGTCGCCTTCTCTCTCAGGAAAACCGTTATCGTGGATATTCTTCACCCAAGACTGCAGCTCATTATCCTTGCTAACATCTTCATCCGAACGATAGAAGATGGCGACAAATTCCTGTAGGAAACCCGAAATGGCTTTCCACATGAGGAGCCCGTCATCGCTGACAAGTACATTTGATAACGTTAAAGAGATTGAGAAATAGCTTGCTACTCTTTCGCAGATAAAAGGTTGATTTAGACTCGCTCATGTATGATTTGTTCTTGCGGGCTCACCCACAAAACGGCTAAGCATTTTGCCTCAACAAACCTTCAAAAACGTTTGTCCTTGCATGTTTGTGAAAGAAGATTTACATTACAATTTATTCATTGCTGATAAGTATTGTTTACATATATCTAAAGCTTACCTGTAGAAATAATTAGGCAACTTTTCAGTGTCTTCCACGCCTCTTTTTATTCAACATGTCAGGCAAAGAGAGCATCTTAAACTTGAAATTCTTGTAGGTCTTTTCCAGGAGCTGAATATGCCCTCCACCATCTATACTCAGAGTTTTGTCGACAATTCGTCCTTTCGCAATCAATTTGTTTCTTCCAATGGTGTTGATGGCCATTACAGAACGAAGATGAGGAAAGAGAAGCTGAAAGATAGGGTGAATAGACGGCAATTGCCGCCATGAGGCAACAGCAAACGCTTCCATCAGCAAATGAGTTTTCGTTAGATGAGTCCCCATCTGTGAAAAACAGTGAACAAACTCAAGACTATTTTAATTTGATGCGTTACATCCTATTTCATCGGATCTTTGCTCAATGGCATGACATTTGTGGAAGAAATCTCTTTTTGTATTCTCATAAAGGATTCCTCTTGCAGTGAAATATATGTATTTAGAAATAAAGCTATTGGAAGGATTGTAGCTTACTTGGTCGTGCTGGTTAGACGGCGTAACTTCAAGATAGGATGGCGACTACTAATCTAACCGACCTCAATTTCCAAGATTGCAGTCGATTAAGCATTCTGCTACTGACCTGATGTACTTGATGGTCTGCATTTCGGAACCACATTTTCGCAAGGAGCCAGTCATGGTGCTTTTCGTCGGGAGTCCATATTGGGTTGTCTTCGTTGGGGTCTTGAAAAAGTTGAATCGCAATAGGCACCAGGTCTCCCGAGTTCTTCACATAAAATAGACATAGAGGCTCAGCTGCGTAGTAAGATTTGGAGTTGCTTTCCTCGCCATTTCGTTTAATTCCCCTGAGTTCCTTGTAATCAACAATGTAGACGTGTCCTGCCTGATTAAAAGAGACAGATTGTTAGTCTGCTATTGTATATTGTCAGACTGAGTTGGCGATAATTAAAATGCCCAGGTCTACCACGGTCAGTTGCATCACAAAAGTTAACTGACGTATAACTTGAATCAAGTCACCTGGCATAAACTGAACTAACCAACGAGACAGGGAAAAAATATTTTGAATAAACTTTAGTCGATAATTTTGATCTAGTTTGGACTTCTTTAGAAGACAGATTAAATTAAAGAGTTTTGTGATCTATATGGAAAGTTTTATTCAACAGGGAGGTTTTGTTTACCAATACAGAAACCTGACTGGTCAATTTTGATTAATGCAAAAGTTTATATAAAAATACACATGACTCAGCACCCTCTATAATGGTGATTGACGGAAATCTTATAAGGCCTCATTTCTCATGGATTTCAGAATAGAAACTTTCTTTCTTTGATATGAGATTGTTCGTTAGCTGTTTTGTTTGTTTTTTCTTTTAATTGTGGTTTGTTTACTTTGCGTCCTTCTAACCTTAATTTCATCAGCTAACGTCATTCCTCGGTCGAGAAACTTTGAAACCATTTCTTCTGAAACAGGGAAGTTGGTTGGGAGCTCGTCACATCGTTCAATAACACATGGATTGCAGCCGTTAAGAAACTGATAGCCAAACATTCTATCTTCCATTCAGAGATCATTTTGAGAAATTTTAGGTGTATCTCCTGTCCAACCAGTGAAGACTCTCTGAAAGTTTTCAAAGCTGTCCCAGCTAACGAAAATACTGCGCAGATAAGAAAGCCCAAGATTAATTATTCCATGAAGAAGGCCATGATGAAATGAACGTGATTCTTCGTCAGAAAACTGTGCATCTCTTGGGAGATCACCGTGTTTAGGAGCATGTATAAAGCCTGGCAGATCGTTGATACCAGGTGGAAGACGTCCCCAAAGGTATTGTTCTTTACGTTCCTCTATCTCAACAATACGTTGGTTCTTTACTACTTCTGGTTGATCTTGGAAAGGAAGGATGGCTGTGCAAACGTTAAAAGGGTTTATTAGGTAACTAAGAGATACTAACCCAGACCTATCTCAATAGCCATCACAATAAAAATGCCTAAAATATTATCGACGACGGCCGACGAAATAATAAAGCTGACAAGAATTAACAGGGTGTCAAAACGTGGACAGATACATACGTAATGAGAAGTAATGCAATTACTCTTACGCTTCTCTCGTGCTCTCTAAACTTCCCGCGTGCATCCATAACTTGATGTAGGCACGCTAAGCGTTTGAGTGGTGAGGCAAACATTTATAATTTTTTTTTTAGAGAATAAGAGGTTACCGTCTGTCAAAACTGATTCAGAAACTTGACGGCCGGAACCGCAGTGACCTATGATATCAGATCTTTGACCGCATTATCACTTAAGAATAACTTCTCAGCGTGGTGCGAAATTTAAAATAGACTAGAAAATGTTGTCATGGGTCATGAGTAGAAGTTCTCTCGGTTATATTCTCTTGGTGAGTATTCTCTTGAAATGCACTTGTGATCATTTGGAGGTAAGCTCATCTAGGATTCTACTTGGAGCTGAAAAATTGAGTTACCTTTTCCTCGAAAAACAGTCATATCGGAAACCACCCAGCGAAAACATGGAAATTCAAAAGGGTCCTTTTGCTCTGAGCTCGTCGCGGGGATCTTGTTAACAAACCAATGCGGATGTTTGTGCCACGAATATGCACTGTCACTGTGGAGATGGATCATCAATATCTCTCCAACATCCATCGCTTGCAAGGTGTACTCGTCCTTGTGTCCAGCTTCAAAGTCATTGAACCAAGAGAACAGAGGAAGCTTTTCAGTTTTTCCTCTAGTTCCTGAAGAAAATGCAATAGCAACAACAAAAGAAAAACGTTTGAAAGGATCTCTGAACGTAACAGAATTAGCTTAAGGAATGTCAGAATATATTTTGGGTGTAAATGCCTGTCAGCGATATCGAAATGTTAGCATCAGTTCCCGCCCTTAGCCTTTCACCAGTTTCCACGCTTATCTTGTACGTGGCCATGTGGTCTGCTTTTATGTTTGCCTTCCTACATAATCGTACTGTCTGCGTCCTTTGGTATACCTCTTTCCAGATATGAGCTATACAGTTAGAGTGCTGGGTACCTCGAGCTTGTAGAAGGTAAATGCAGCTCGGTAGGTTTCCGAAATTAAATCTTAATGCCTCGTTGGCTTGAGGGGATAGGATTGTAGTTAATGTGACATCAGCTACGTCCAACCAGGGATGAGTATTTTCGTCCCAGTATCGCCCGATATCAAGGATGCTTGGAGAATCGTCTGATCGTACTTCGTGGAGAGTCAGTTGAAGCTTGTACTTGACTGGTCCGCGAGATATTCTCGTCTTGAACTCTTCTTTCAAATATTCCTTTGACCTATTTTCAGTTGGAAGTCTTTCGTGCTCTCTTTAAAAAAATACAACAGGAACACTCAACAGAAGGCTAACTCAACTGATTGCGCTAGATAGGAAGAAACTGAAGACCTGTTTAAACAGGTTGCATGGCGTTAAAATCTTGGTTGATAACTTGTATAAAAGTATTCTAAAGACATGAAATGATGGTGATACCTTAGTTTTTGTGGTATTATTTCGCATTACCAGTGCAAGGAACTTAAAAAAAAAAAAAAAAAAAAAAAGGAAAAAAACTATACAACAATTATTTCGATTTTTCATGGTTAAGGTAAGATAAATGAATAAAGGCTGATAGTTTCGAAAGAAACTGTTTGGGGCTGCGTCGGTGGGAGTAACGAAATAATTTGGATATATCAACAAAGTTGAAATGGTAAATTGGCCACCGTAATGATTACAAAAGCTGACGTTTCGAGCGTTAGCCCTTCGTCGGAGCGAATAGAGGAATTGTGGGTTGTGTGTGCTTTTAAAGGCAGAAAATGGAGCTACGTTATTGGTGGGTGCATGGCAACGAGAAAAACATGAATAAATTAGTGGAATGAAAAGCGTTCATTGATCCCTGTGGGATTTAGACTGCCGGTTTGAAAGATGAGCTTTTGTTCAAGATTTTTACGGCTTTCCGTGCCACCTAAGTGCAAGGAAAGACCGCAGATTACCATATGTTGCTTAGAATGATTAGGTAAATTAAAATGTCTAGCGACTGGTTTCGATGTGTCCTTGTCATTCCTTTCCACGTCTCGAAGGTGTTCTCGGAATCGGTCACCTAGTCTTCTGCCTGTTTCGCCGATGTATATCTTTTTGCAATAAGTGCAAGTTATGCAATAGATTACATTAGCGGAGGTGCACGTGAAGTGATCGGTGATCTTAATGGATCGTTTAGGTCCCGATATTTTATCAGTGTTGTGAATGAAAGGACACGTTTTGCATCGTGCACGAGCGCATTTAAAAGTGCCTGGTTGCTCATTAGTCTGAAAAGAACTTCTGACCAAAAAATTGCCTAAGTTTTGTAGCCATGGGCACCAAAATGGGACCTAGCTATGCGAATCTTTTTGTAGGTTTTGTCGAACATCAATTTTTCAGCCAATACAACGGGTCCAAACCTGAACTCTACGGTCGCTACATCGACGACTGTATCGGCGCTACCTCCTCTACCAGAGAGGAGCTCACTCAATTCATAACTGCAGTCAATTCTTTTCACCCGGCTCTGAAATATACTTGGGAAATTTTTGACAATTCTTTATCCTTCTTAGACGTCAAAGTTTCAATTGAAGGTAACGGTTTATGCACTAGTGTGTATTACAAACCTACAGACTCGCATAATTACTTGTTATATTCGTCTTCTCATCCATCTCACGTTAAGAATTCCATTCCTTTTTCTCAGTTTCTAAGACTTCGTCGTTTATGTAGTAATGACTCTGATTTTCACCACAAATCCGAGTCAATGTGCCAGTTCTTCGATAAACGTGGTTACCCTGTTTCCGTCGTTCAAGCGGGTTACCACCGCGCTCAACTTATTGATCGACATTCAGCACTACAAACGTCGCATAAGGAAGATTCCGACCGCATTCCATTCACTCTCACGTTTCACCCTCATAACCACTCAGTTAAATCCATCATTCCTAAAAACTTTAAATTACTTCAAAACGATCCAGAGACAGGCACTATCTTTTCGCAGCCTCCGCTCATTTCATTCAAACGCGACAAAAACTTAGGCAATTTTTTGGTCAGAAGTTCTTTTCAGACTAATGAGCAACCAGGCACTTTTAAATGCGCTCGTGCACGATGCAAAACGTGTCCTTTCATTCACAACACTGATAAAATATCGGGACCTAAACGATCCATTAAGATCACCGATCACTTCACGTGCACCTCCGCTAATGTAATCTATTGCATAACTTGCACTTATTGCAAAAAGATATACATCGGCGAAACAGGCAGAAGACTAGGTGACCGATTCCGAGAACACCTTCGAGACGTGGAAAGGAATGACAAGGACACATCGAAACCAGTCGCTAGACATTTTAATTTACCTAATCATTCTAAGCAACATATGGTAATCTGCGGTCTTTCCTTGCACTTAGGTGGCACGGAAAGCCGTAAAAATCTTGAACAAAAGCTCATCTTTCAAACCAGCAGTCTAAATCCCACAGGGATCAACGCTTTTCATCACGCTTTTCATTCCACTAATTTATTCATGTTTTTCTCGTTGCCATGCACCCACCAATAACGTAGCTCCATTTTCTGCCTTTAAAAGCACACACAACCCACAATTCCTCTATTCGCTCCGACGAAGGGCTAACGCTCGAAACGTCAGCTTTTGTAATCATTACGGTGGCCAATTTACCATTTCAACTTTGTTGATATATCCAAATTATAAGGTAAGATAAGATAATTTATTTGACGTCATATACACGGGGAGTGGTCTCCAAATCTCCCGAGCTCGAGGCTCGAGGCTGTAGATTTTAAAAGCTAAAAAATAATATTAAATAGAAATAGGATCTAGAAATTTCATATATTTGTATAATTAATATGTAAAGTCTAATGGTAGTTGTGATATAGAAAAAGAATATATAAAGTAATAAAATGTGTACTCATTAAGTCCATGAACATATGGATATGAATAAGATAACATGTTGGTTGTTTGATTGCAGAGAGAGTGGGGGGTGGGGGGTTGTTCCCCCACAATTTTAATAAAGGGAGATGTATATTAGGTGGTGCGGAAAGTTTATTTTAGAAATAAGGTGGGGAAAATTAGAACATACAGTGACGTACGTTCGCTACAAGCCAGTCAGAGATGTCTTTAAGTAATGATACCAGCTTACCAGGCCTTTCTTTGCTCATCTTTTGACAGCAAACCAGTTTCTACCGACCCATCAGCTGGTATCAGTCGGAATCTAACGTAACGTTCAATGCTGTCAAAGGCCTTAAGGCCATAGATCGTCTCGGAATTGTATCGCTGGTCGTAATACGAGTTTGGTGCATGGCGCAGACCGTCTACATTGCTGGCAAATCTGAGATTTACCAAGGAGGATGAAGACAATTGAAAGGATCAGTAAGTATGGTATAAATTTCTAAATAAACAATGGTTAGCATTGTAGGCTTTCAGAAAATTTTCGCAAGTTCGAAATGTTCCTTGTCAAGGATTCCCAAATTCGAATTCTTTTTTCCAGTCATGCGAGACCACCTCATCAAAAGTTAGGTTTTCATGGCTAAGTATTTGTTTAAATCTTGCGGTTGTTTGAGGTGGCTGGATGTTGTTTTCCTAAGCGCTGACCGGCCACATTCAGAGCGCTCGAAAATCAACCCTCCCCTTTGCGGTCGAACGTT
The DNA here is from genome assembly GCF_964205215.1 of Stylophora pistillata. Taxonomy (NCBI): domain Eukaryota; kingdom Metazoa; phylum Cnidaria; class Anthozoa; order Scleractinia; family Pocilloporidae; genus Stylophora; species Stylophora pistillata. Next base: position 19,934,170 of record NC_142527.1, on the reverse strand, counting down.
TTCAAAACATGTGTTGACCAAAACACTGAACCTCGAGATGGGGGGGGGGGGGGAGGTGGGGGAAGGGGGAAAAACGTCGTTAATTTGCCATTTTTATATAGTTTTTTTTAAGATCATCTGTGATGTATTACGTACTGAACAAGTGCATGGCAGCATGGACCTTAATTTGATATGATGACGTAATCTATGTTCGGTCCTCCATAAGATCGTTAACTAAGCAGCAATAAAAATGTTTGTATAACTCAGCGCATTATATAATTGCTATTTGTTCATTTTCTATGTATCTATCTAGGCATGTACTTGTTTATTTACTTACGTTTTTGTTTATTTGTTTCCGATGCACTATCTCCATAATTTATACTTGGGGAATTTAAGGTATCCAGCAATACTCTCTAGAATGCAACTTACCGAACAGGATTATGCAGATAAAACTCTTCCACATTACCACTTCGATAGGATTCCAGTGCATCATAAATCGTCTGTACATTTGATAAGACGGCAGACCGCCCAGTTGACATGATAATATCGAAAGAGCTGTCTTCTTTGTCACTATCTGCAAATCGTATCGAGGCACCCCGAAAATCTAACATCACGTCATCTTTACCTTTCAGAGATGCGTGGCGGAGACAGATGCGAAAAGATTTACTAGGTGTAAGGAACTCACAAGGAGGGAATTTTGGCTCGGAGACAATCGTCCCAATCCCCAGGGCTGCGACACCAATGGGATGCGTTGGACGCCTACCGCTGGAGAGAGCAATTGCACCAAAGACGAATTTGAGTTTCTCCTTTTCAATGCCAAGTTTAATTCCATCGGAGATACATGTTGGTAGAATCTGATACAAAAAAAAAAAAAAAATAGAAAATTTTACGAAATAAAAGTTTAATCATAATGGCCTCGTTCATGGATGATTTGTTTTACTTATATGAAATTGAAATATTTTCTATCTGGATCTGCACTTTTGCTATCATGTACAATACACTACTTCCACGAGGAAAAGGAAATTCAGAATTTAAAGAAGCAATGAACATATTTTTTTTTATCATTTCCTCTGTTTTTGGAAGTACTATCACGCACCATACACCAAATGCAAATATGACGTCCAATTTGAATTGCCATTGTTCTGGACTCACTAGCCTCGTCTTCACGTGGAAATACAAAGGATTATTAGACCTGTGAGAGGCTAGTCAGTCCAGAACAATAGCAACTCAAACTGGACGCCAGATTTGCATTCGGTGTATGTACATGCACAATCAGAGGAAAATAAAATTAATTTTAAAAATATTGCAAAATTAACATTTTTTTCATGATGTGTGAAATGTTTAACATGTTATTAGAAGTACGCTGCTTGTAAAGCTTTGAACGTAGTGTTCTTACTGTATCTGCCTCCTTCATCTTTCTTTCAAAGTCCTTTTCCCCCTTGACTTCCTTGTAAATTTCATATCCATGGTTTTTCCCTGAAATATATGATTAGAACGTAAGAAAGCTCAGTGTTTAATTTAGTAAGTTGCTTATCAACCACGCTCTTGATGCTAGTATCGTCGTGTCTAGCTAGCTAATTAGCCATGAATTTTGAATAAACTTTTTTACGTGGTTTACGCAGGTTTTTCCACGTGATGAGTTAGCAAAGTTCGAGTTTGCTACATGTTGTCTACGCACAAGCCGAGTTCACTACCTCAGCTAACTGAACTCGAATTGAGTGAGTAGCGAATTGGAAATTGTATGTAGCAAATAGTGGTGTAGCAAACTCGATAGGTAACGAAACCGGCTGTTACCTTTGAGGTACACAACTCCCTATAGCTTTCTGAAATTTAAGGAGATAATTCCGAAGAATAAATTGAGAAAAATTGTTCGATTGTTAGACACTCTAAAGTCTTTAATTTTCAGCCGAATGCTCATTTCTCGGGTAGCATCTGAGCCTCGCAGCATATTCCTCCGAAAAACAATCTGCAGTAACAAAGCCTATTTGCCTGATTTTTATCAAAATTGAAAAAAGTAATAATAATTATCATTATTTGCGAAGAATTTGTATTTATACAAAATTCACATACTTAAGGATCCCGCTTAACCGAGCACCGTTCGAAAATTCAAGATGCTGGCAATTTAGCCTCGTGATCTGGAATGTAAACTCCGTAACTAGCGACCTTTAATACCTATATTGTTTCATTAGCGCCTTTTATGTCATTTCAATGCCACTTTATCGCTACCTCACATAATAGATAGATGTGCAGATATCGATAGCAATACTATGCCTATTTTTGCTCGTTTTTCGCACTAAACGCAGTTCAGTAAAGTGCCGCAGTTTTCGCTCCTCCCTTTCGTTTTCCTTCTTTTAGGGGTTCCTTAGCAGTTTTGGTCTCTTCTGTGGCCGTAACAATATAAGGGTTTTATACTCCTCTTTCCTTCGTGTTGTTGTTGTTTTTTTTTTATATCACGTTTTGTGTAACTTTTTCAATTGATTGTTGTTTAATTTCAACCTTCGTCATTTACGCCTTTGAGGAATTAAAGTGAGTTATATTTATTTCTACACTACGTAGAGTTGGTTATTCCGTGGCCACAAATTTCGCGTAATGCAGTTCAGGAAAGTTCGTTTCGTCGGCGATGGTTTCCCAGACACCGCCGCAGTGACGTCTAAAAGGGTACCCATGTAACCTGCACTAACCTTGTGTTTGGAAGTTATGTATCTTTCGAGAGGATGAATCTCGTTTTCTCCGATCGTTACTTGTAATCTGGCCTCTCTATAAACAGTGCAAATGATATCGTATCACCACGTTATCTTATAAAGTAGAGCTACTTTCCATAACTAATCCTTTAACGACGATTTGGATTAAAGCATTGTGGGACGAAATTCTAGCTGCAGCTATCACAGATCCCAACCCCCACGCAGTCAGCGAGTTTTAGTTGGAGGTTTAACGGATTTACACAACTTAACTCATCTTCCCAGGCTAAAACCAAAATATCTTAAAGGAAACCTATTTCAAATTAACAGTCGGGAGACGCGTAAACATTGTTCTTCTTCTCCTTCAATTCCTTCCTTTTTTTTCAATATCCAAAATGGAATGAAATTTTCTAATGCTGAGCCTTACCTAAATGCGGATAAGCCCTGTGGCATTTTGCACTATCATTTGCATTTAGTTATACGAAACAGTGAATAAATGTTTGGGAAATTATACCATTTAGTTGCACTTTTGACTATCCTTTCAATATCTCAACACAGAATGCAAAATAGTCATGCAATGAGTTATAGCATCTTGTAGACATCAGTCTTAACAAGCTACGCCTAACATTCCTCTTTTCCTTTGTTTTTTTTTAGGAGATTTTTGACAGAAAAATTGATCGAAGGCATTCGCAATACAGAGTGCTCATTTACAGGAACTCACAGTTTTATCTGGAAGAAACTGTATTAAGTCTGTATTAAGCCGCTGAGAAATGTTGATCTTTTCTTTTAACCCTTGATATCCCTTTCAGCAGGACTGGCGCTTTTTTATTCGGATTTGTTACCTGTGGAATGAATTACCTATTAGTATAAGAGAGTCAGATACCATGTCAATTTTTCGTAAGAAACTAATGGCGTTTTATTATGATAAGTTTGGAATAGAGTTTGAACTTTGAGGTGTAGTCGTAGTAAGTGGTAATGTAGATTGATGTAGATTTTTTAATTTTATATTGTTATAATAGGTGGTTTATTTTTAAGGAGTCTTGTATTCTGTCTTGAGCCTACCTCAGATTGAACAATCGATTGATGTAATTGTCATTTGTTTGTCAAAATGAAACTTGATTAAATTAATTAAATTAAATCAAACTTGAAGAAAGCAGTTTTTCTTGAGCAGTTTTTCTTGAGCAGTTTTTCTTGAGATTAAAAGACGTGCAGCTACCTAAAATTCAAAACACGAATTTATTGAACCGTAAGATTTTGTCATCCTTCTTTTTTAAGTGTTATCTAATTTTTCAAAATATGCATGTCTGTATTTGTATTTTTAGAACTGTCTCGTCTTTGTTTGCAAATCTGGGCTTCCAAATTCCCCTGTACAGTTGGTCACCTTATTTAAGTGGTTATCTTTTGTCTCGGGTAATGCGTACTAAAACTTTTAAGTTTTAGTGCGCATTATTTTAGTGGGTATGATTAAATCATACATTTTGTAAGATACCTGCAAACTTACCTCGAGATGCCTCGGAGTGTCCTGAGTGTGACTCACTATGCGTAAACCGCTAACTCAGTAATAATGGGGAAGCGGTAAACAAACTGACCAAGATAAGCATTGAATCAAGTAGATTGGACCCAAAACTCTGCTTAAATACCCCAGGCTGTGTTGAGCGTGTCCGCTCAATCATGATACTGTTAAAATTTATGCCGTTCAAAGAGGACAAAAGAAATTTCAAAGAGAGCTCTCCCTTTTCAAAGACGAGACCATATCCGGCTGTTTTCTTTATTTGTTTGTTTTGTTTTGCCTGTTTTTTACTTATGTTTATAGCGGCTTTGCAATAGATATATTGCGAAAGATGAATCAAATATATATATTATAAGACGTGTGATATATACAAATAATTAAGGAACTAATGTGTCACGTCGCGTTCGTGTCATGTTGGATGTAAAGGTGCGAATATTGTTCATAAAGGCATCGAATCCTCAGTTGAGTCCCAAAAAAAAAAAAATGCATCATCCACCGTATGTAGGGTGTTGCTGTGTATCGTTATGTGGTACCAATATACTAAATATCACCTATTAGTATATACTAAAACAGTGGATAGCGTTGAAGGCGCGCTCTGATTGGCTAGTCAAACTCCGAATATCCTTTGCTATTTACCTCCGACCAACTCGGGAAAAAATGGCGTTCCGGTTTGCATCCGTGACAAGCGAAGAAATCACTCAAATAACGACGAAGCAGTCCCTGAAAACACAGAGAAAGCGACGAGATTTGGTTTGGCCGTGTTTAAAGATAATGGTAACCAGGAGTTTATCGATAAAAACCAATGAAAAAGTTTTTGTTTACAAATGCAAATTAATCTTGCGTAACCTCACTTGTTCACTTGAAAATCAAAGTTGAATGTTATTTTTTACAGAATGGTTTCAAATACAGAAAGAGTTTGCAACACCATTTAAAGAAATGTCGCCACCAGAGCTAAACAAATGTCTTCAGAAATTTTATCTGTCAGCGAAAAAACGAGATGGAATCGCTGCTGGAATGTATGAATTAAAATCAATTTTTGGTGGTGTATATCATCTCACTGTTTTAGTATATACTAAAACAACTATTCACCTCAGTGTCGGTGGTTAGCGGGGGATATTTACCTCGCCGCTTCGTGGTTCAGTAAATATCCACCACTAACCACCTCCACCTCGGTGAATAGTTGTTAATTATTACTTTAGCTTTAGATAGAGCCAATAAATATATGACTGAATATTTTTTGTCCTTCGGTTATTCATATAGCACAGCAACAAATTGAGTTTGAGCGAAGTTATTGTCAGAAACCTTTCCTGTACCGTTTCAAGAATATTGAATCACATTTAAGTTAAATGTATATGATGCTATATTGCTTTGGAGGGAACATGAAGGTGTCATATAGACACATTGGGCCGTAAATATGGAATACTTTACCCAAACACTTGACATGGTTTTGATCAAAGCAAAACTTTTCTCGTAATACCTAATAGCTAGTATGGTAACTGTCGTTTTCATTGACGTATGTCCAGCAATAGTCGTAATGAAGAATTGTTCCATGCTTTGCGTGCGTATATCGAGTTATGGATGCACGCGGGAAGTTCGGAGAGCCCGAGAAAGGCGTAAGAGTTGCTAAGACACAGCCAAACGCACCTTGTGCTCTTTAAACTACTCGAGTGCATTTATAGCGCGATATAACCCGAACCAATTCTTCTATAACATAGCGTGCAGACACAAGTTGTGTGCGGAAAAAAATTAAGTTTATTACAGTTGTATTGGGTTTACCAGGTAATCGTGTTCTACCTGAAAACATTATCTTCAAGAAGAGTACGACATTTTTTAATTTCGAAGACATGTTTCGATGTTACGAACATCATCGTCAGTTACAGAATATTTGAAAAACTGTTAGGACCATATAACAACTAGGCGAAACATGCATAATTAATTATGATTGAGTGACAAAAATTACATATTTGAGTGAGTAAAAAAGTGTCGGAAAGAATATAAAGCTTAAAGCGTAAGCGTCATGTTGACGTGATGAACTTGTTGGTTTAAATTAGGCTTTTCCCAGTTTATGTGCATAGCCTCCTTAAGCTTAAGTTGAAATATAGTAGGGGCGGAATCAAGGATTTCAAAACAATCCGCAGAGCAAGATTGACGACAACTTTCTGAGTTTTGTAAATGTTTGAAGATATGTGAAGACTTGTCTGAGGAGAGATGTTCACAATAAACAATGGAAGAGAATAAAAAAATCAAGGAATAAAAGAATAAAATAATCGTAGCACGAATTGTTCTAAACAAATAGTTTGGCGCGAATTGAATCGCACTGTTTGTTTAGCGTTGGTTTCAGGTCTTTGATAAAAAAATACTTCAAAAACAAGACAGTCAAATTTGTTCTGACACTTCCTTAAGATTCGAAAACTCTGCAAATGTAGTACGAAAACAGTTGGCTGACCTCAGTCGGAAGATCAACGTAGATCTTAGCCCAGTTTATACAAGTAAAAAGATCAAGAATGAAATTAGGGTCAGGGAAGACAAACCGCCTCTGGTGAGTCAACAATGCGGGGTGTGTTCATTTCAGTGTAGCCTGTGTGATGCAGGCTATGTCGGCTACACGTGCCGACACTTACACCAACAAATTGAAGAACACAAAGGATTGGCAATCGGACACCACCTCAGATAGCAGCACGACATGGAGCCAGAAGACATCACACAGAGTTTTCGAATCTTAAGGAAGTGTCAGAACAAATTTGACTGTCTTGTTGAAATGTTTTTTATCAAAGAACTGAAACCAACGCTAAACAAACAGTGCGATACAATTCGCGCCAAACTATTTGTTTAGAACAATTCGTGCTACGATTATTTTATTCTTTTATTCCTTGATTCTTTTATTCTCTTCCATTGTATATTGTTTACAGTTTTTCATATATTTTAGCGTTCGCCACATTTTATCGTCTTCAACTTGCTTCAACATATTTATGCTGATTTGAAAAACTTACTCACTTGAAAATGACCTCAGAGAGGTCGAAACGTCGTGACTTCTTAGCGCTAGCTTTTATTTCAAAGTTTATGTTTAAAATTCAGCAAACGGTACAAATTCAACACAAAATATTTTATTGAACTATACTTTTGGTACATATGGACACTTAAAAATGATATTCACCGTTCTACTGAAGAGCCCACAGGGTCGGAAAGCAAGTCAGACAACTCAGTTTTCGCATCGCGTTTGGGGAATGATGTATCGTCAACCCAAAACTAATTTCGTCCCTTAAAAGAGCCGCATGCTCATTGTTTTTAGAAACGAGTTTTATTTGACTTCGAAAAACGCTTCAATATCCGGCCATCTTGACATCACGCTTGGTCAATAAAGCATATATACCAGTTCTGTTCACCAGCCAACTATCAAAGGCACACATTTAAAAACGATTGGCAAGATGCGTGGTTTTATAAAAGAGACCCACCAGTATTTATTCACATTTGTCGCTATATCAATCGTTGCTTTCTTTAGCAACAGGAGAAATTTAAATCTGAATAGCTCTTCTCTTAATGGCGAAACATGTAAGAACGTTAACTCATACACAAGGTATAAATGAAGAAACGAAAAATAAGTAATTCGATATAAATAAAGTATAAAAAAATAAACCCACAATTCCTCTTTTCGCTCCGACGAAGGGTTAACGCTCAAAACGTCAGCTTTTGTAATCGTTACGGTGGCCAATTTACCACTTCAACTTTGTTGATATATCCAAATTATTTCCTTACTCCCACCGACGCAGCCCCAAACAGTTTCTTTCAAAACTATCAGCATTTATAAATAAAGTAGGCTATGTAATCTACGAAGGATGCTTTTTGGCGTTTTTATAATATACGAAATGTATTTAAGACAGCTAGTAAGGGAGCTTCGACTCAAGCCTAAGAAATTATTAAGCAAAGTATTCCGCGGTACGTTTTCTTGATTGCAGTCCTGAATCCTGGAAGACGCATACAGTACATTACGGGGTTTATGGATGAATTTGAAAGCATAAGTGTTGCAGAAAACTCGAAGGCTAATATGTTAGTTTTACTCGAATAATTTGAGATGTTGTTGAGGACGGTAATCACACAAAATGGAAGATAGCAGAGTAAAAACATGAAGAAAACATAAAGTGTGTTTATGGCAGACCTTCGTAAACGCTTTGAACGAAAAATTTCAAACTGCGACATCTGTGACTCCATTTGATCTTGAATTTGTACTTTATGCCTTTTAACAACTTGATATACTTTTATATATACGAAAAAAGTGACGAGAAGGGACACAGATACAACAACTGCTGCAAACGTCGAGTAAACACGAAATCCCTTTAGCCAAACAAGGCTAAGGAGAAAGTTTATTAACCACAAAGCCATCTGCATAATAACAACTCTTTTTTCCGTCACCAGTAGTCGATATCGAAGGTGCAGTTTAATCGCCAAATATCTATCCAGCCCAATGATTGTGATATAAAGGAGCGAAATGCCACTTAGAAAGGAAGTCGCTATGCTGTAAGCTGCCAAAACCGAACAGGGAGGAACTCTGTTCTTGTAAACGGAAAATAAAACAAACATGTACAGTGGATGGACGATGGATCCTACTCCAAGATCAGTCAAGGCCAAACCAAAAATAAGATAATTTGAGATTGATCGCAAGGAGGGCACATAGACGAAGCTGAGAAGAATCGAAACATTTCCCAAAACTGCGGTGAACGTGAGCAGAATGTTTGCCAAAATGTTGAAGGCTAAAGGCGTATTTTGTTCACCAATGAGTATCATGATAGGTGTCTCAATGAAACATCGAGTTGGAGTTTCGTTTGAAGACTTACCCATTAGCAATCTTCATAGAGCAGAACAGACCTGCTCGACTTGAATTGCTAAATGTCTCTTTTTCGCCTCCGCGGCGGAAAATTAGAGGCAACAAATTTAGCAATGAATTCTGCAGATCTTCCCCTCTCGTAATAAATAGAGAAAAAAGTGATATATGAAAAAACACCTGTTGTGATAGAAGTGTCGACAATAATTGGTTACGGCCAAAAATAAATTAAAACAAAAAAGTTAATGCTGAGATCTATCAACGACATCTATCATGCTAGAAAAAAGTGGAAAAATACTGACTGATCAACCGCTGTTCTGACTATTTTTCTTGCTTATAATTATACAATCTTTCATTTCGATAAAAATAATTTGTTGCCTCTCCACGAAAAAGTAAATTTTTGCAAAAAGGATTAAAACATTAATAAAATATATGTATTATTCCGAAGCACCATTACGGTTGAAGTTAAGAAAATTTATTGAAATCATTGCACGACAGACCTACTTAACAGTTAAGTCGGCCAAAAATTGTCATTTATTTCTTTATTAATCTGGCTGCTGACAAAAATTTGTGGCATAGAGAAAATTTTGATTCTTGGTTTAAACTGCGTTCGTTTTCTTTGTTGTACCTTAAGAATCGCAACGTACTTGAGAATCGTAGGTCTATGACAACAAGCTTCAAGAAAATACTAGAAATGACAGTTTCAAAAAGAAACAAACAAAGAGTAATTGAGTGCCCTGAAAATTTCATATTCCTTATCCAAGTTAAGATGAAGCCGTTTCGATATTTTAATCGTAGACGGCACAAGTAAGACAAGTACAAGATCAACTTAACTAGCAAGGGAGATGACAATGTAACTTTCCCTTTTTCAAGACCACCTCTTGATAAAATGTGCTTAAAAAGAATCATAAATCTAAATTAGAACCATGTACACATGTATACTTAGTATCCTGCAATGCAAATAAATTATATGGCCTCTAGAGAGGAAAAAATCAATTATTGTGCTAACATGAGCATGCAAAGAGGTGCTGTGTGTTCAATTTTAAACTGTGCACAATAACTCCGATTAGTTTTTACTTCGCAGATGTATAGTGCTTTTCGCGATCGCTGATTGGCTACTTTTAGAGATAGGCGAGTATTATACACCACCGAGCAGCCGAAAAGACAAAAACGCACGTCAAGAGTTTAATTTCGGACAATGTTGGGTATATTGACAGAAGTAAACCCCTTCTTTTGGTTTCTGTGTAATATTAACTAAAGTAATTTAAAACCTTAGTGTTCGTGAAAGTTGTGGGTATTTACCTCGCTGCTTAGAAGCTCGGTAAATATCAATCCTCCCTATTCATGATCATCTCCACTGCGGTGAATAATTGTTAACTATGGCTAGATGATATAACTCGATGATAAATCCTATCGAAACTAAGAAAGTCAATCTGAGGTCTGCATTGATAGGAACGTTTCAAATAGGTAAAAACAAAACAGTTACAATTTCACTGTCGTGAACTTTCAGTTAGTAAAAAAACTGATATTTCAGTCGTCGAGCAAAGAAATGTGACAAATTTGACTGTATTTGTCTCGAATATTTGCTGAGAACCAGTCACGTCCAGAACACCTGTCAAATATCATTGGAGCTCTGTATGTTTATTTTCATTGTGCAAGCTAAGATTTCATATGGAGGGCAGCTCAGAGTGAGCAAACCCGTGAGCAGAACGAGAAGAGTAGAAAATGCCACCGCTTATCCCTTTTTGGTTTTCCATTCTTAACAATAATTTCCCTCGTACATTTTTTACTCGTTCAAGGTTTTCCTTAATCTTATCAATCCGAAATAGAGCAGCCAGGCATCTAAAACTACAAAACAGAGAGAAACCCTGCGAAGTAGACCGCGGTGAAGGTGGTCTTGCAAGCGAAACTGGATTGACTATCTCTCTTCCTGGAATAAATGTTTAAGGGAAATACAGAAAAACACACTAATTCTTACATAGGCCATCTATGAATCCCAACGTTTAAAACGGGAGACATTACTCTATCCTTATTCGGTTAACGCTCCTTGCAATTGATTTGAAGCTCTTTGGTAACTTTTTCCCAAACTAAGGGAAAGTACGTTTTTTATTGGGGAGGGGGTGGGCCTGGGTATTTTAGAAATATTTTGCCAAAAAAGTCGTGGCCCTCCCATTTTTCAGATTGGATTAATCCATGACCCTTCATAAATGCCTAAACAAAAGGATCTGACCCTCCCTCCACCTCCTCCAAGACAAAAATAGCCGGAAGTGAAAATAACTGACCGGAAGTGTTGCTCATAACCGAGTCTGCGCACAAAGCAGTTAATTGCGTGGCGTTGCACTGTGAAAACTTGAAAATGGGCAAGGATGTGCGAGGAATAGAAAGGGGGAAATGCGCTTGTGGAGAATGCGAGGATTTCATGAGGTCAGATGGAGCAACTTGTGGCTATTGTGGCTGTTTGCCGATTCGCCATTCTAAAAAGGATGCCCACAACATTACCGACGTCAAAATATGGACGAAAGCGGACACGGGTCGAGAGAGACAATTACATTAGTTGGGACGAGATATGTTTTTGACATAATATTTCGACATGTGTTTAAAATGATGTAGGTTGATTTAGACTGGTAGCTTTGCTTGTATAGATAAGTTTTAGGTTTCTATACACTTCGCATGTTTGCTAACAAATAATTAAAAGTAAACTAACCGACATGGAGTAGTTTTTTCCTTGCCAAAAAAAAAACTGTGACCCTCCCCCGGCTGCGTATGAAACAGGTTTGACCCTCCCCAATTTGTAAAATATTTACTAATGACCCTCCCCTCCGAAGCCCCGACCCACCCCTCCCCCCCCAATAAAAAACGTACCTTTCCTAAGCTCAGTTGAAATAAAGATTACTTGTTGATACCGAGATCATTGGCGGTAACTTTAATGCTTACATTCCCCTCCACTGTATAAGACCATAGTTCATATTACGAAGATCGTAGAAAACGAATAACGGATAGCTAATGGCATATTTATTTTGTTTTAGGTTCCCAGTTAAGGAAAGACAGCTTTTTACCAACGTATCCCTAATTGACCTAGTTTTTTTTCTTAACTATGATGCAAAGGAGGTTGTGACAAAGAGCATTAGTGAGCAAGGAACATTTTTAACAGAGTACAATGACTCCATCTTCAGAGTTATTCAATTATTCCGAGAACGGTCTGACGGATATGGTAATTTCGCAATTTGATTTCTCGGATAATATATTGCTGTGGTGTACTTAATGAGCCATAAACTGAGATAAATAAGCACCAATTTCAGTTGCACTAACGCACTAAACTAAAACAGTATATAAAGCTGATGTTCCCATCCGCACAATCTTGATTATGGAGCAACTGAATTGAATCCAATGGGTGTTTCTAATCACTTTGACCATTATTGTCCGGAAAGTAGTTCGAAAAAGTAGTCCAAAGTTCGTGCAGCTTGGATAAATATGACCCCAAGGGATAATTTTGTGCAACACCTTTTCGTCCGCAAATGGATGATGTCGAACTAGACGAGTTTTCAACAGGGAATTTTTACCACTATCAAATTACCATAATAGAGGTTCCCATTCGTTCCAGTTCAAAAGGATGGCCGGTAAGAAATCGAAGTGAAATGTTGATTGGCTGTCTGCTACAATGAGTGTACGTAAAGTTTGATATCGTTGGAAGCTTACTTTTGAGTCGCAACAAGTTATTCTTAGTGTTGTAAGTCTGGTTGCAACGTCTTTTTTTATTTTGGTGAATGTCTCTAATGAGAGAGTACCCAAGTTAAAAACGGAAGAAAAACATTAAAATAAGTTATGTATCTTATTTTAAGTAGTTTTGTGTGATTTCAAAAAATTTCATGTCCTCTTTTCCGTTGCGGGGAAAATATATTTTGATGCACTTGCGACAATGGGATAACGATACCTGTTAAAGTCCCCTCAAGGACAATTTCTTAATGGAGATTTATTCTTTCTGAACAACGATGAGAATAAATTGAAGGAAATAGAACAATAAGATAGCCGGGAGAAATAAATTAATGAACGTTTCGCGTGCTACCTTGTACTTAAGACAGATAATTTGTGATAAGTGTGGGCGTGTTGCGAGGACGTTTACTCATCAGCCTTCTTGATATATTTATTTCATCTGGATGACGAGGACGAATGGCCTGCTGCTGCTAGTACGAGGGCAGTCCCTGAGCTACTTTCATAAGCGTAGATTTTCCTAAAATATCTCATGATAAGATGTTTCTAATAGAGGAAGGCTGATTTTGATGTAAATGGGGACTCAAGTAGACATAAAATGATGACATGGTTAAATGTTGTCGTTTTTGCTTCAGCATGTAGGAATCGCTCCAATGCAAGGGTGCACGTAGAATGCATCTTGAGAGTAATTACGCTCAATCTTGCTAAGGCATTTTCGTAGGAACAGTCATAGAAAGTTCGCAATGACATATCTTGAAAAGTTAAAGCAAAAGACGTATATCTTTTTCACAGTTTTTCTTTGCTCAAGGTATTCATATTCCACTTTGATTAGGAGACGCTGTTTTATAATATTACGAACTATTTGAAGCTTGCTCAATTTTTATTTTTGCATCAACCTTTTGATTGCTTTATCTGATCCCCGGCAGTCGCACGCTTAATAAGCTGGAGTAGAGATAGCCATCAGTTTGAATTCGTGTAGATCCTTTTGTTTTTGAACAGTTCTGTAAATATGCAAATGAATTTTGCCATCCGTGATAAACTCCCAATCTTAAAGAGCAAACTTGCGGGTCAGTGTATGTACCTCGTAAACATTTTTGGCCTTTTTGATCTCTAAAACTGAGCATACTTCTGTAAGTGAGAATACATGCCCCTCAATGAATAGAAAAGAGAGCCACCGTATTGACTGCGGATAAAGGCTCATTATTTTGAATAGTTCCTTGAGAGCAGCAAGAGGAGCGCAGCCAAGCGCAGCGAAGTCCAAATAGGAAAGGGTGGCCGGAATGCAATTAACTTGTTTGTCATGTGTACTCTGCATGTCAATGATGATCTTGGTGTGAAAAGTTTGCTTTCAAGCCTCGAAGATTCATTTTTAGGCTGGAATATCTGGTGGTGAAATCTCCTGTCTAAAAGGTGAGTCTAATGCACTTTACACTTGTAAAGAAGAATTTTCAGGAGGTAACTCATAATTTAAAAGCGTTTTGTTTTCCTTTTGGCTGTAGATCGCGTGATTTTTACATTTTCTTTTTCTTTTTTAATGTTCTATTTTTTGTCGAAACACAAACTTAGCATCAATTTTGTAACTTTGTCGAAGCTTTCATGCAATAGGTAAATTCTCCACCGGACGAAGGAATTCCACATAAATTTCACGTAAAATCGGAAAACTTCACACCTCTGGTTTAATGACTACACATGGATCGGTAACAATCGAACATTCGCGAGAAGGATTTTATTTTAAGCCTACAAAAATGGAACATGAAACACCAATTTGGGAGGACATTGAGTTTGCTACGATATCAATAACAATAATGAATGCATCTTGGCATTTGGCAAACAACTCGAATCCAAAATCTACAAACATTTGAAGAATTGGAGCCCTGAAATTCATGGTTTTACTAAAAGTTGCAAACTTACAAAGAGTTAGGCCAGGTTAAGACGTCATGCTTCTGCCTTGCCGAACTTAATTGCGATTAGGTCCGACTTAAGCAAGAAATGTTGCAAAATTTCATCGTTATTCTGAGTTCGAAGACAGAAATACGCAATAGGTGGTTTTTAACCAATCTCTAGAGACACAGGTAACAATGGTGAAAGAAACAAGTGCTGGTGGACGAACAAAAGAAGCTAATGAGGTATCTCTAGTGTACGTCCACCAACATGGCGGCGATGACGTAACGTGCAAACCACCTGTATATAAATGGTATCTATCCTCCTTAACAATCCTTGTGTAAGTTGATTAAGAGAGGAAACACGAGAGGAAACACGAGAGCTTTAAAAAAAGTGTGAGCCTCGGTATCTACTTGGTAAACATTTCCTTTGAAGTGTACATTGGCGATGCATATTTAAGAGAATAATTCCGCTAAAATACATCTCTTCAGCATAATTTATGAATTTTGTTTGGCTCAGCAGAGGCACAACGTTTGAATCGCTGCGCGCCATAGTCGTGTAGCACGGCAGGGCTTGCCGAACTCAATTGCTTGCCGGACTTAATTAAAAAGTTAAATTCAGACGCCTTGCTTTTCTCGAACTTATTTTCTGAGTTAAGGTTGACATCGCAGGAGCACGACACCTGAACTTGGCCTTAGGTATACAGCAAAAAATCCGTGTAAATTTGTAAATAGCTTTGGTCATCCGTCACACTCGCACAGTTTTGATGAAGCAACCTAATAGATTTGTATTTATGCCTGATTAAAAGCATTGTGAGCGTTTTCAGTTATGCTCTCTAGTAATGTTTGAAAAGATTTAGAATTCTCTGTGAATTCCAACAGTGTGAAGATGAATATCCCTTGAGCGACAGTGTCAACAGGCAACTTCTAGTCTGCATCAAGAAGATAACAGTTCGATACTTATCCAAAGTGAATATTATCAACGAGGCATTGTACACGAGGTGTGGTGCGCCGAAATGCTAAATAAAGCTGTTAAACTAGTCAGAGTGATATGCATGTCAAATTATTTTCTTAAAGATAATGTTTAAAGCTTTCGTTCAAGCCGTAACAAATTAATTTTAAAGTGGAATTTCTGTTGACTTCTTCTGAAAGGCGGGCTCATACTTAGGTAACAAAAAATTACTTTAAGGCGTGAGCTAGGAGCAAATACTTGGATGTAAATCACTCTACAAAAGCGATGTCTCTGATCGTGCTCATTATGTAACTCTTGGCTCAGACTATTTTCCTTCTTTTACAGATATGAGTTTCGTTTCACTTGAAACACTGCGTTACTTGCATTCATCGCACCCACGTTCAATGCACTTTTTTCAGTTTTTGAATTATAACCTCGAAAAAAGATTTCAATATCAAAAATGCAAATACGGTCATCGCAGGTTTAAGCCACCTCACTCCAATCATCTAGTTTTAAGACGAATGTCATATACACTGATTTGAAAGGAAAACTTTACCGCAATTGCCAATAATGTCGCAATCTGATTGGCCGATTTGCCGTTGTCATTAAGAGTACAGACGACTCTTCTCGCGTTAACGTGTCACGCAACGAGTCACGTACTGAAGGAATCGTTTTCTTTGACGTCGATATTTGGTAAAAGACAAATCGGTAGTGGTGTAGCGGGGTCTGTAACCTTATAAACAACGGAAACAACGGTATTCGTCATCACAGCGGTGAAAATTTGTTACATCACTGCGAATGGAACCGGGGAAAGGCAGGCAACGGCCCGATATTTTGGGCAGTTAAGGAGGTATTCTTGCCAAGACGGCGATTTTGATAGCTTTTTCCCAAGCTAAGTTACGTTAAAATATAGATTACTTCATGATACCAAGATCATTGGCCGAACAGAGGTAACTTCAATGCTTATTTAATTAAGGGCTTTCCCCTTCTTTGTATCAAGCGATAGCTCATTTCAGTTAGATCGTAGAAAACGAATAACGGATGACTAATAGCGTATTGATTTTGTTTTAGGCTCTCAGTTAAGGAAAGGTAGCTTTTTGTCAACGTATGACCTAGTTTTTATCGCAACTAAAATGCAAAGGAAGTTGTGGCAGAGAGCATTAGTGTGCACGAAAAACAATCAATAAAAGATAATGACTCCATCTCGGGATTTACTAAATGACTTCAAGCTCGTTTTGACCCGATAGGGTAATTTTTTTGCATTTGTCTGCTCGGATAATATATAGTTGCTGTGGTAACCTAATGAACCATAAACTGAGATTAGCCGCATCACGTCTAGTTGCACTGATGCATTAAATCCTTGACCCTTAAGAGTGACTAGCAGCTAATTTATCCTTACAATATCGCCCCTGAATCACACATGAAGGTCATGAGTGTAAAGGAAATAATCACCAATAAAAGAAAGCTCCCGATTGTTAGACAAATTCTCCTTGTCCGCACCCAAGGAAATGTAAAAAGAACAGTGCGGAGAATATGCATGCAGATGTTAGGGTGTAAAGAGTTAAAGTGAAACCGTTTGTAACACTGATGTTCGCATCCGCACAATCTTCAAGTTGATTATAGAGCATGGTGAATTGTATCCAGTGCGCCTCTCTGATCATTTTGACTTTTATTGCAACATCACTGCGCATGGAATCGGGCAAAGGTACGCAACGGTGCCATATTTTAGGCAGTTAAGGAGGTATTCTTGCCAAGATGGCGATTTTGAAAAATCGCCACTTGAAAAATCGATATCGCACTCATCGCTTCGCGATTTGTGCGATATCGGTTTTTCACGTGAAATTTAGCGTGGAGTTCACTCGTCAGGCAGTGAATTTTTTTTTATTATTGCAACATCACTGCGCATGGAATCGGGCAAAGGTACCGGCAACGGCGCCATATTTTGGGCAGTTAAGGAGGTATTCTTTCCAAGATGGCGATTTTGGGCGCTAGAAAAAAAAAAGGCATAGCAGAGCAGCGAGAACGAGAGGAGGAGCTTGAAGGCGTGAAACTGTCTAACTGAATTTTACGGGTTTTAGTTTTATCCGTTGAGTTATTCAATTTTTCATTGATCGTTTTTATTTAACAGGAGTTTAGAATTTTTTGCCGTTTTCTGGAGAAAAACGTGTTCAATGCGTCTTCTTTCGCTTTCAGATAAGATGAAGCCGGCTATTTTAATCACCGTTCTTATTTTGGCTGCAATAACAGCTATATCAGCAACCTCCTCCTCAGGCTGGGGGTGGAATGATAAGCGGCGTCCCATGCACGAGCTTAGCAAGGTAAGTATCATGTTCTCGGTGTTGAATACATTTTCGGTTGTATTTGATACTGAGGATCCGTTTCGCAGATTTTTATCTCTTTTAAAATTTATTTCATTGTTTTCTGTAGGAGAAGTTCAGAAACAAACTCATGGATTACATTATGAATCATGAGGTAATAAAATAACTAGCTTATTACTGGTCAGTGATAGAAATAAGACCTATAGCCTGCGGGGGGGGGGGGGGGGAATTTTTGGTTTGTGTGCTTGCAACTGCCGGCTTTTCTTCATTCTGCGTTTATTTTTATTTAAACCAAAACAAGGGGGGAAGCGGGCCCCCCGTGCTCCTCCACTAGATCCGCCACTGGAAATGAATGGCGGGATACTTTAAATCATTTTCCCGAAACATTTTGCAAGATTGCACTCTTTCTATGTTTCTCTCTCTCTCTATACAGAAAAGATGCAAGCATGATCATTGCAGCCCTGGTGATAGCTGCTGTGGTGGAAGATGGTAAATATACTTGAATTTTGCTTTTTCCTTTACGCGCTGTACTTGCGCTTTTGCTCCCCATCAGATTTAGTTATGAATAGGACGTGAAACATGTATGTTGGCAAATCGGTACTTTCCTTCTCCCGAAAAAGGATTACTTAGATTAACTAATTGTCTCTTTATTTTTATTATTATTTTTTTTTTCATTTATTTGCTTATTTATTCATTCATTCATCTTTTGCTGTTTTTATTACTTATTTACGTTCGTCTATCATTGACAAATTTCTGTTAAATTACCTTTAGTGTCTGTCCAATCGGAGCTTCAGCTGGTAGCTGGTGTAATTGTGTACTAAACCAGTCTCGTTCAGGTTCAAACGAGAAATAACTGATCACACATCTCTGCATTGAGTGGTGGAGTGTACCGTGGCTCCCTCAAGCGGGATGCGAATAAGCGACTTTAAAAGCACTAGATCAGTAAAGTTGACCTAAGAGTGAAGGATTTTAGTGAAATTGTATTCAGTAGTTCAAGCGCTTTTGTAATCTCAATAAAAACCATTTTGAAAAATTTTGAGCATATTGAGTCGTTCTACATAACTAACACCTGCTTATATCTCTTCCTATTGCCGTAGCGTGTGTCGTTTATTGTCTTTAATGGTAATTTTTCACCGTCGCTTATATGAACTAAAAAATTTGAGGATAAAGACAAGGCGAAGATAGTGCCCTATACTGCTTCTTCCTGACTGATGTTTGGAGAGTACTATTTATGCGAAGAATAAGAGTCCGGAGTCCGGTTTCTAATACAATCTACTAATACTAATTAACAGATCCCCCACCCCTCCATTTACCCATTTTGGGTGGAGGAGAGCAATAGCGATAAAACTGAAGTCATGGGGCGTTGAAAAGGTCAATGTGTCAACAATTTTTTTCGCCGATTGTAGATATATCTTCTAAAAGATTATTTAAAAGATAAAACAAAACAAAATAAATGACCGAACTTTATATTATACGCCCGATCTTCATTCCGCCGGCAGACCGAGGTGCGAAGACAATTTCAAAATAAGAGAATTTCCACAGACTTTACTTATCATATATGGCAGGATGGTCATGGTAATTGCCTATAACTGAGTGTATTTTATTGTTTATCTCGGCTGACCATCAAAGAGAGGTCATTTCAATTTTTTTAATCTTGATGAAATTTGGCTGTGATTGCTGTACAAAAGCTGTTACATTGTTACAAACTTCAATTACAGGGAGATGATATCAAAAAGCGCCGCGTCATTCAGCAATAGAGTTTTTAGGAAGCGCAGATTTACATTCTTTTTGTCTGGCGAAGCTTTAGTAATAAACAAAATGAAATTCTTCTTCTCAGCATCCTTTATACCTCGATAGCAAACTAGTAAATGAAAACTGAAAACTAAAGTCAATCACGATTTGGTCGCTGGCGTTTTCCCGCGCTCAAGGCAATTTGGTTGCTTTTACTTTGGTTCCTTATTGTTTCTAATAAATATTGGCAATTGTGATTACTTCAGTTCTTGTTTTTACGACACTCAATCTAAAAGTGCGCAAATCTCCAACAAAGTTAACGACAAAACCTCGAACCATCGTTCAAAGTGATTACAACGCCTTGCAGACGTACTTTAACAAAGTAAACCCAGCCTAGCCGTATTTAAAGCAGTCACTGGTGACCTTTTCAGAGACTAAAAGGGTAAGATAAAGGTTTTGCAACCTTTCAGCTGGAAATTCCACCAATTAAATGGAGGGTACACATTTTTCAACTCAATCTGTTTCCAAAGTATTTTTGTAGATGGAAATCTCCTCATAATACTTCGCATCGCCCTCCCCAGCATTCATATTCTCGTAATTGTCAGGATCATCCGGTCTCTTGATTTCCTGGTAATCACCATCATCAGCTGGTACCTCTTGATAGAGATTTCCTTTATTTGAAAAGTGCAGCTTCTCGTAATGACCAGTGCCTTTCACGATTCCTTTCTCCTCGTAATTAGCAATGTCCTCTTTAGACCGCGCTTCTCTTAACTCATAGGTCTCTTGTTCGTGGAGTGCAACTTCAGAGCGCAACCCTTTTGAGGTGCGTCCAAGCTTAAACCTCTTCTGTTTCTTGAAAAAGCAAACGAGGTAAATGCCAAGAAGGACAAAAATAACGATCCCACCACAAGAAACACCGATGATTAGCGGGTAGGGCAGCCCTTTTTTGTCTTCTTTGGCCGCTTCTGACTGACCTAACGATGATAATAACAACAATGTTTCCAAATAAACTAAATTTTTCCAATGGCCTACTTCTCACTCTTTCTTCTGGTCGGAGATGGTCACTTGTGTCAACGACATTTAGAAGAGGGAAAGGAAAGGTGAAGGGCTCCTGCCTTTTTCAGTTTTAGTCTCTTTCTAGCTTTGAAGTAAATTAAAACCACAGTTGCGAACAGAACACATCTTGGGACAAACAAACAGTTACTGCCAACATGCATTGTTCCCAATCGTTCGGCAAAGTCTTTGAGAATGATATACCTTAGCTTAAATCATTTGCTTTTGATGTTCAAATGGAAGATATATAATCCAAATTCGATCTCGAGCCTTTCCCCCTGATATACAATGATTTCTCGATTCACAATTCTTCACTACCGTTCATGGTGTAACTTCCGAAATTTTATCCGACAGAGGTCATGATAAAGTTTATAGTAACACCAACTTTTGTTCACATTCTCTCTTCCAATACTTAACTAAAATAAAACGTTTTGCGGCTATGTGTAGTAAGTGCATCCGCTCACTTTTTACTTGATGAGACATTATTTTTCATTGTTATAGTTTTTCTAGTTTTAAATTACCCTCACTTTCCTTCACGACTTTCATTGACTTGGGCTCGACAGTCAAAGGACCAAGGTTGCCGTCTTTCACAGCCTTTACTAGTGGAGCCAGTGCTGTATCATGTGACACCATTTGTTTGAATAGCAACTTAAATTTCGCCACGACACTTCCTCGTCTAGGAAAATCAAGAAAAACCAAAACGTAAATTAAATACGTGTTTTCCAGTTCAATGATTTTCATGGCGTCGCTTTTTTTCAATCTCGCTCACCTGAATGATACAATTTGTACATCTATGAAGCTTGCGTCATCAGAATACTGTTTTCGTATCTGTTAGATCAAATAACATAACTTAACATAAACATAGTACTTTAGCGACATGATTCTGCTCTGATTTGTCACCTCCATACATGATTATGTTTAGAAGGAAGGTATCGGCGTAAAAGAATAAAGACGAATGAAGTAGAAAGAATTGTGAGCAACTCTCGTCGCCTTTATTTCGTCAACATCAGTGCGCTTTCATTTAATCTTGATCGTAACATACGATACACGTGCCTTGCGTAATACCTGCATTTTGTTTTGCAGTATTTCTCAGTGCTAACCAAAAAATGTCTTGTAGAAACATTTCCTATGAGTGAAATTTCTAATATCAGTCAAGGAAAGTTTTGCTCCTTTAGCTGTAGCATTTCATCGCAGCATGTTGTTGTGTCAGTTCCAAGATGTACATTCCTTACCTCGTTTTCAAGAATAAATGCTAATTCTTTGTAAGCTGAACTGGTTTCCACTTTGAGATCCTCATTCCATTTCTTGTAAATACGTATTTCAGCAGCCAAGACTGAGAAAAACATTTAATTTTAGCTATTTTAATTGATAAAAACTAACATATATATTTCAAAGTTTTGCATTCAGGCAAAATCTCCTGAGGAGTAGAGGAGGATGTCTTCCTTGCTGCTATTTAAGGCGGATAACACAATATGAATTAGCTCGTAATGTGCCTGCATTAGAGTACTCAGCAAATGGTCACATGTTCTCCATATCTGTTTGTTTTATAGCTTTCTCAAAGATTCTGCCATAAATCGTGTTCAAAATTTGAAGATGAAACAAGATTTTTTGGGCTGTAGGAGCCACCAATGAAAAGAAGTTTGAAGACGAATTGACTCTAAGAGTATGGGCAAGGTTTTTTAAGATTTTGAAGACTTGGACGTCGGTAAAAGAGTACTAAGTATCCTTCCTCCCCATTTATAAAAAAAGTGTTCCGCTCCAAAAATGAATATCTTAAGTACCTGTTCCGTGTTCTACAGTTATTGGTGGAGCTGTATTAGTTTCCTCATAGACTTCAGTTACAAGGATGTGTCGAACCAATGACGATGACCCAGCAGAAACTTTAACTGTAGACGTCGTCACAAGTGAAGGATGTAACAAAACAGCTAAGGATTTGAAAAGCAAGATACCTTATCATCATAAATTAGCTTTGTACCGTATGCCCAGGTAAAAGCCCAGCTGTACTGAACTTTATGGCGGCAATAAAATTTAGAGTTTTGTCCTCATACGTAATGTAAGGATATGAGTCACGCTTTGCAACACCCACTTAAAAAAAAGCCTCAAGTTGAATTGTAACTGCACATGTTTAAGTACTTCTTTTTAGAACGCCTCTTTTGCGATATACTTTCGTCTGAGCATAGAAAGGAGGTGAACATGTGTCCTAGTATATACACCCTTAAGTTGATCGGTGCTCTTCATAATCGTAAAGTTGTTTACCTCCTCCACAACCCAAACGTGATACTACCCTTTCAAAATCCAATTACTAGTTTTATTGCGAGTCTGCAAGGCAAGGATGAAAATAACCAAAACAATTACGAACAAACACAGTACCATTTTCACAACGATCACCAGTGTACTCAGGCAAGCAACTGCATGAGAAGTTGTTGTACCCGTCCACACAAGATGCACCGTTAACACATGTGTGGTTGTCGCAATCGTCAATGTCTGTGTTGGAAAATAGAACAAAAATCAACTCATCTACAATTTACTTTAACTAAACCAACTGCTCAGAATGGACAATCAAACTCCCTGGCAAGAATAGTAGCCCGATATCTCACTCCAAATTATGGCCGCAAACTCGAGGAAGCTGAGCTGTCAAAATGCTCAGAAAAATAGAAAAAAAATCGGCCGAAAAAACCCCACTCCTGTTTTAAATGGCCTCGACACCGTAAGCCTTAAATGAATGATAAAGGCATAATTTAGATAGTTTTGAGTGATGAGTAAGATGGAAATGTGAAGCAAGATTTATCACGTCATCCATATGAAAAATCGCAATCTGTACACGATGTTAACAATGGTTGCTGACAACTGAGATGCGCAGATTGATAAAGACCATAAGCAACGACGAAAATGCAATATTAAAGCTGCAAAGACAGGAAGAATAGATAACGGACATCCAACGGATAGCCCCAGCCTTAACCTAATCTTACCAATTTTACAGCGTTCACCAGTGAACCCAACCATGCACTTGCACGAGAAGTTGTTGATACCATCTACACAGGTCGCCCCATTAGCGCAGCTATGTTCACTACAGTCGTCGATATCTATAGACAAAGCAAGGCTCTGACTTCCCATTCTAAAGTTGAAACGTTGAAATAATAATTCCAAATGGGGATCATTCAGGGGTTAAGGAAAGAAGAAAGGGATCATTTTAGGGTCTGGCATATTTTAGCGGGTTCCTTATGCGCTAATCACATTAGTGAAACGCCTGGTAACAGTTGAGGGTTTAAAGATATAACATAGTTGCAGTATTTTAACTACTATGAAATATGCACAATAAATATGCGTTATTGACCTTGCGTTAAATCAGGATGGTTAGATATTAGCAGAGGTCTTTTTTGTGTGTTTTTATGAACCGAGACCAAGTCTGGGACCATAAAAACAGAAAAGAAGAAGACGGTTCATATTGTGCCATCTTGACAAAACAAGCTTGGCTGATAATATTACAGAGAAAAAATATTTTCCTTTATTAAGGATGAAGACCAATTTTTTTTTTTAATTACGAGAGACAAGTAAGAAATACAATGTATATATGAAGTTCATATATTTTGAACTGCGGTATTAAATACGTATGATGCACGATTCTCGCAGTAAAGAGCGCTATTTATGCAGTAGCGAAAATCAGACCTGAAAAAAATCAGGCCTGTACGGGACTCGAACCGCTGACCTCTGCGATACTAGTGCAGAGGTCAGCGGAAGTTCATAAATTTTGAACTGCGGTATTACATACGTATTTAATACCGCAGTTCAAAATATATGAACTTCATATATACATTGTATCTGATTTATCATCACGGGTTTATTACGAATCAACTTAACGGCCTGTTCCCAGTTGGTTTGTTACCTCAATTGGTAGAGCGCTGCACTAGTATCGCAGAGGTCAGTGGTTCGAATCCCGTACAGGCCTAATTTTTCTTTTTTTCAGGTCTGATTTTCGCTATTGCATAAATAGCGCTCTCTACTGCGAGGATCGTGCATCATACGTACAAGTAAGAAAGCCAGCAATTTTTTCAGCCCAGCGAACCCAGGAGAGTCTCGTATGTTTTTCATCGTCGACATATCCCAAAAAGTACGAACTTTCAGTGTATATCGCTTCTGGTAACTTTTTTTGCGCAAGATCAAAGCGGGCAGTCTCGAACGGCCGAAATGAACCCTTCTTCCTCACTCGGGACGCCAATCAGAACACAAGATTCAGTTCAGACAGCCCATGGGCCCTGCCAACAATATGATTGATAACAATATCAAAGCTGAATGGCAGAAATCTAGAGCAAATGGGTCCTAGAAGGGCACCAAGGTGCACACTTTGCCTTACCAGTTTCACAGCGCTCTCCCCTATATCCTGGTCGACAATTACATGAGAAGTTGTTAACACCATCTACACAGGATGCGCCATCGGCACACGTGTGATTCACACATTCGTCAACGTCTATGATGAAAATAAGAAATGATTGAAACAAAGATAAAAAAAAGAAGATAGAGAAACGTTTGCAAAAGCATTTGCTAACAGACTTCTACTACGAAGTTAAAACATCAAGTAAATAGTCTAATATTTAAATTCAAGCTTATCCAGCCCCTGAAATGATCCTTGACCCCTTCCAATCCATCAAAAATTTTATATGAAGTTACCATATAGTTCCATAAGTATATGTATTGTAATTACTTGTCTCGCAGTAATCCCCAGTGAATCCTTCCAGGCAGTTGCACGAGTAACTGTCAACACCATCAACGCAGAAACCATTTTCAGTGCACGTGTGATTCAAGCAGTCGTTGATGTCTACGAACAGAAGATATCTGGTGAAAATCGATACTCCACGTTAAAAGTTCAAATTAATCTCTTTTCTCTAATACCACTGAAAGCTCCACAATGATGGACTACTTAGAAAGTTAGCTTTTAAAAAAAATGCATGGGCTATATATGCCGTAAGGTCTAGACATTTGAGCTTCCAAAGTAAAAGATTGTGAAATCTCAATAGCCTTCAAACTATTCCTTCAGTTTATGAAGTTTCGCTTGGCCCGTTGGGATAATTTTTGCATTTAATAACTTTCAGAGATCTTAGTTTTTTTTTATCACTTCAGAGAAGTAAACAGTGGAGAAAAACGATCACAGTCAACAGCTACAGGCTATAAGGGAGATATGCACGACACGCGGTGGAACTGTACTAGAGGAGAAAGATAACATCCAACAAGTGCTGTAGCTCCAAACCTAAACTTACCAGTTTCACATTGCTCACTAGTATATCCGGGTAGACAAGAGCACGAGAAGGTGTTAACACCATCTACACAGGCTGCACCATTATCACATGTGTGGTTAAAGCAGTCATCAATGTCTGTAAAAAAAATAATAATCTGAACGGAGCAATGCCTTTTAATAAAAATCAAAGCAGTAGGGTAATTTTGCTTCATTATGCTGATCAACTGCAGTGCCTTAGAGATAAAGAAAGCATAGGATAACTTTCATAACCAAGCGAGGAGTAGTCAATATCATTTTCTTCGGAATTCTACGACTCCACTAAAAAAAAATAATTGAGGAAGTTTACTATGAATTAAAAACTTATTACATTCTTTTAACTCGTGAAATAGAAAAATTAAAATGAAAAATTTTTAACCCATAAAACTCACTTGCTTCACATTGATCTCCAGTGAATCCTGCTAAACAGTTGCACGAATAACTTTCCACCCCATCGACGCAAGATCCGCCATTTCTGCATGTGTGATTAACACAGTCATCAATGTCTGTGAATAAAAAAATTGCCATGAAAACAAAAAAATTTCTGCGTTGCCTTGCAAGTCAAGCCGGTCTCTTTTTTCAGTGTTTTTATGTTCTTATTATTTTCAGTTTTTATTGTGGCTATCATTATTATTATTAAATGTACTATTGCCTTTCCTTTACGAGAAAGAGTTCATTCCAAGATAGCGCACATCATACATTTTCGGTTTCTTCAGCCTAGGCTTTGTTCGAAAGAGTTTATCAAAAGTTATTGTAGCCCAATAAACCCACGAGAGTCTATTATGTTTTTTTTATCGCCGGCACTGTCCAAAAATTCGGAACTTTATGCAGCTTTTGGTAACTTTTTTTTGTTGCGCGGGATCACAGCGGGCAACAAATGAATAGGCCAATCTTTCTCGCTTGCTTTGCCAATCAGAACACAGGATTCACTTCATATTTCCCATGGGCCCTGCCAGATATTTAATCAATTATACTGTCAAAGTTCAGTGACAGAAATCTAGAGCGAACAGATCCTGAAGAGTCGCTAAGATGCAGAGCTAGTCTTACCAGATTCACAGCGTTGTCCCGTATACCCCGGTCGACAATTGCATGAGAAGTCGTTGACACCATCTATACAGGATGCACCATTGGCACAGGTGTGGTTCACACATTCGTCAACGTCTATGAAAATAACGAATAATCGGAACAAAGATTAATCGTTTTGCTGCACAAAAAAGGTAAAGAAACGTTCGCAAAAACAACTGATAGCAGACTACTGATTTAGAAGTTAAAACGTTAACTTAATAATCTAACACTTAAGATTAAGCATATCCAGCCCCTAAAATGATCCTTGGCCTTGAAAAGTCCCCAAGTCGAGCCTGAATCCCTGAACGCGTAAATTAAGAAGGCCTCAGCATTTAGTTCAGGTTAGGCGAGTCCTGTCATCTTACGTGAAAGGCAAACAAGTAACATATGATTTACTTTGAAGGGAAGTTTTATGGGATAGGAGACCGTCCAATCTATCAATCATTTTAGAACGAGTTACCACATAGTTCCATACGTATATGTATTGCAATTACCATACTATCTATACTAACTAGTCTCGCAGTAATCTCCGGTGAATCCTTCCAGGCAGTTGCACGAGTAACTGTCAATACCATCAACGCAGAAACCATTTTCAGTGCACGCGTGATTTAAGCAGTCGTTGAGGTCTGCGAAGAGAAGATATCCGGTGAAAAAACCGACGCTCCAAGCTTAACTCTTCTCTCTATCTCCACTGTAAGCTCTACAATGTTAAACTGCTTAGAAATTTAATTTTAAGAATACATGTACATTACGTGTACGCTATGGGTGCCAATAAAATCAAAAGCTAAAACTTCGCATTGCAAGAATATTGATTTTAAACGTACCAACAGCAGCGATGTCAATCATTAATAATTAGCGATTGATAGCTAAGCCAAAATTACCCATAACCGACTCGTTTATATGAGACTAAAGTAGCCCTGTTTGAGTTTTATTGGTCCGTCTTGTAATTTTTAAAATTAATATTCGATGCGAAGGCAAATAATCTAATTTCTTCTTCTACCAAAGTAAAATTGTCGTAAATATTCTTATGTGGGCTTATCTGAAAGACCCTGAAAGGCCGCAGTGAGCCTATTCTCAAAGACAAATCGAAGTTGGCTATGCCGCTGAAGATACTAAACAACTTTAGTGCCGTAATGCTTTATTTTATGATTTGTCATTCTTTCGAACTACTCATTCTGGACGAAGCATTACCATTAATAGGAGCATATTTCAATTGTCATTAGAGATTGTATTTGTGGATACGGGGCCTTGGTGAGTTTTGTACCTCTATAAAGGAAAACTTGGAACTTAACCATCACGGGTTACTCCCTGCGTAGATCATCGTTAACATTCTACATCTCAGTTATGAGTGGCACTGTGAGAGTAAAGTGTCTTGCCCAAGAACACAATGCAATGCCCCAGCCAGGTCTTGGACCTAGAGAGCGCACTAACCATCAGGCCACCGCGTCTCGAGTCACTGGAAATCGTTCATCAATATCTTTGCAAGACGAAGAGAGTTTTGACAGACCTGTTTGCGATTTAGATGAGCACTCGATCGAAGAGTCAGACTCGCAGGATTAAAAGGTTAGAAAAAGTAATTCAAGAATATTTATTTTTTATTTTTATTTTTTAGTGAAACGTGATCGTCTCGATTTTTGCGTGAACGTGAAAGATTTTTGGACATTATTCGGATGCGTGAAGAGGCCGTGTACTTTTGAGTAAATGAGTTTCTAAAAGGGTATAGGGGACCCCTGTATATGCTATACATGCCGTGAAGTCAAGACATTTGAGCTGTCAAAGTAAAATATTTTGAAATCTCCATAGCACTTCAACCGTTCCTCCATGTACTCAGTTTTCGGCCCATTGAGATTATTTTTGCATTCAATAAGTTTCAGAGTGCACATTTTTTTTTTATCACTTCAGACAAGTAAACAGTGGAGAAATGTGATCGCAGTGAAAAACTACAGGCTATGAGGGAGATATGCACAACACGCAGTGGAGCTGTACTGACTGACAAAAAAAGGAGACAGATAACATTCAACTAGTGCTGTAGCTCCAAACCTAAACTTACCAGTTTCACATTGCTCACCAGTATACCCGGGTAGGCAAGAGCACGAGAAGGTGTTAACGCCATCTACACAGGCTGCACCATTATCACATTTGTGGTTAAAGCAGTCATCAATGTCTGTAAAAAAAATAATAATCTGAACGGAGCATTGCACGTCTTTTTATAAACATTCAAGCAGTAAGGTAATTTTCTTTCATTGCGCTGATCATCTACAGCGCTTTAGAGATAAAGAAAGCATAAGCTAACTTTAAATCATCAAACGAGACATATTTCAGCACATGGTCAATATTTTTCTTTGGAATTTCACGATTCAACAACAAAAACAAAAAATTGAGGAAGTTTACCATGAACTGAAAACATATTGTTTTCTTTTATTTCTCAAAATCAAAAAAAAAATTAATCAGAAAAAAATCAAGACACTCAAAACTCACTTGTTTCACATTGATCTCCAGTGAATCCTGCCATACAGTTACATGAATAATTTTTCACCCCATCGACACAAGATCCGTCATTTCTGCACGTGTGATTAACACAGTCATCAATGTCTGTGAAAAAAAATTGCGATGAAAACAAAAAATGTCTACGCTGCCTTACGAGTTAAGTTGGTCTCTTTTTTCTGTGCTTTTATGTTGTTATTAGTTTCATTTTATTGCGGTTATCACCGTTATTATTAAATGTACGTACTATTCTCAGACACCGCACATCATATATTTCGGTTTCTTGAGACAAGGCTTTGTTCTAAAATAGGTTATCAAAAGTTTTGATTGCGTCCCTCAAAATGTGTACTCGCTCTGATTGGTCGATTTTTCTGTCTATTATTCCCAGCAAAACCCCCTGATACATATCGTAAGATACAGAGCTTTGTTCCCAACCCTTGGATTGATCTGCGAGCAGGCCTTTATTATTTACGCTTGGACACGAACTATTCTATGCCTGCCTGGATAAGCATTTGCCATCTGCGGGTCAAAGGAATATCTTGTAAATTTATGAGAAAATCAAAATAAAAGTAATATAATAATGTACATACAGCCTAGATCTTGAGCTGGGTCATCAAGAGATATTGATTTAACTAAAATACCTTCACAAATTTTCCCATCTCCTGTCAATCCAGGGGGACATGGACCACAGATGATAGAATTTTTATTTTCGTAGCAAGTGACTTTCGGGTAACAGGAATCTTTGGCGCACTTTTCGATAGGTATATCACAGTTTCTACCAGTGAAGCCAGCATAACAGTTACAGGTGTAATTATTTACGAGATCAACACATTTTCCTAAAAAGTGAACGAAAAAGTTAATGGCGTTGAATTTAAACGGATGAATATTTACAAAAACTGCGAAGCTGATTTACGTGCATAAGGTATTCGCAGTAATGAACACTACTTAAGCAGTGTAGTGAAAATAAGGCCCGCAATAAAATTCAGGCCTGTACGGAATTTGAACCGTGGATCTCTGCGATACCGGTGCAGTGCTCTACCAACTGAGCTTATAAACCCGTGAAGCAATGGGTCAATGTTAGAGTCATGTTAATTTCTGCGAAGATAACGGTCTCATATACATATCTTTAACTCTCATGTATGATTTTCACACGTTTACAATCACTGAAAGAGGGAATCGAAATACATCAGTGTGATGACAAAATAAGTGGCCAAAAATAAGTGTATGGCATCCGGTTATCCTCATAACACACATGCACGAATCTAATTTTCATATATTGCTTTAGAGCTTTATATTTTATCACTTTATGGGTATAATTATCACACCCTTTACCTCTACTTATGCCTGGTTTGGGCATGCAAACTGTTATCAAGTCGAAATGGATATTTACCATTCCCGCACGTCAGTTGTAGACAGTCGTTTATGTTCTCTTCGCATTTCGGTCCGGTGAAGCCAGCCGTGCAGTGGCAGGTAAAGTTATTTATCTGGTCCACACACGTTCCTAAAGCATGATTTGTTAAACATTATGGCTATGACAATAATGACAATAATCTTTCACCTAATCGTTAACTTTCGCATTTTGTAGTGATTGCAGCATTATGAATAATCTTCGGTCCGCGCAATTTATAACAACATCCTGCAATGATATAATAATCTTGCAACACAGTAACATTCCACAGTTTGGGTATCCCACTTGAGAATAGAGATTTGTGAAGCATTAGCTTTGGCGTTTTAATGAAGGAAGGGACAGATTACTTAAAAAATCACTACAAGAATGATAGGTCTCAGGTAACATATATCGGCTACATCGGAGAAGAGAAATGCTTGCCACTACCTGTGAAAAAGCATTTATTATTCAAGGATGTTTTGCATATTTTAAAAAAGAAAAAACAAACATTTACGTTGCTAATAACAACCTGTACTTTGTGTTTTTTATCACACATATTTAACATAAGCATAGCATGAGATTCCAGTACCGTGGATGCACGGAGTAGACTTGCATTCGTCAATATTTACATCACAGTCATGACCGGTGAAACCATCGTTGCATTGGCAAGTGTACCCATTAAGAGCATCATGACATATTCCTAACAAAAAGGTTTCAAAAATAACGGTTAAAAAATTTTAAAAAAGAATTGATAGAAACAGAAAAAAAAAGGATGAAAATAGATGAACGGAAAGGCAAATCGATCAATAATTGTTAATGGGCTGGTTAAGGAAGGGGTGAAAGAGTATATAAGTGGGTGGAGGAGTGTTGGAGTGCAGGATTGAAGGAATATAGATGTGCAAGAGCGCGACTGTGAAGAAGTGCAGTGGGTAAGGTGAGCTGGAAAGCGGAAAGTAAGAGAGCTGGAAGGCAGAAGGGCAGAAAGGTTGAAATGCGGGAGTTCAGTGGTGGAGAAGCGCAAGGGAGCAGGATTGCAGAAGTGCAGGAGTACAAGAGTGCTGCAAGGGGGGGGGGGGAGAGATGGCAGTGGTGTGCAAAGATACTGAGAACTTAAAGCGACGATTGCCATTATAATGCTCACCACTCTTGCAAGGTGATGACTGGCAGTCATCAATGTCAATGCTACAGTTCTTCCCTGTGTATCCAGGCTCACAACTGCATCCATATGCATTAACATAGTCAGTGCAGTTACCTTTTTTTAAAAAAAATTACATTTATATTCGTCTAAAAACAAAAAAGGGCTGGTATTCATTTACAGTGTATTCTTACAGAATGCCTATGGAAACCGTTTTACAGATCCCATGATATCAATAAAATGTACGCGGGCACATCAGTCTCACTTGTCCTCATCGTCTTCTTCAAAAGGAATGCAAAATCTTTTGCGCGAATAAGAAAACAAGACAAAATCAATCTCTACTAAGACTTAAGCTCTAGCCGAGAAACTAAATTATAGAAACGCCAAATGCTGTTAACTCCCTCCCTCCACCTCCTCAGGTTAATTGTTTGCAAAAGTTCGAAACTGACCATGATTGCATGGCGAAGAACTGCAGTCGTCATAGTTTTCATTGCATGTCCTTCCAACGTATCCTGGATAGCAGAAGCAGGTGAAATCATCGACTTCATCAACACAACGACCTTCATGGAAAAAAAGGCTGACGGTCAATCCTCAATTGTAAGATAGCATTGAGAAAATAACCACAAAAGGAGGTAAATTATAATTTTGGTAACCAAAGAGAGAAGGGAACCACTGCGCTAGTATTGAGGACCTTGAGATTTTTATTTGTTCTTATAAGATATATAGATCTATTAGTCACCTGAGTATTCCACTTATCTTCTTACAGGATATTATCCTTGATAACTATCATAATGAGCGAGCTTAAAGGCAAATGCAGTGACTACACAAATTTACAATTTTCCTTGTTCACAATCCATGAATAAAAGTTGATATCTGTTTTTCCCTTAGATTTAAGCTATTTGCAGACGTTATGTTTTTGCGTTCTGCGAAAAAAAAAATGGCTGGAAAATATATTTTCGCAAACCTGCAACAAACATAATCTTTTCCTTGAAGTTCAAGGTTTTCCTCGAGCCTCTCTAATGTCCGCAGGAAAATATAAGATGAATATATAAATATTAATTGAGCCTTGTAACTACCTCTTAAACAGGGGTATGATAGACACTCGTTGATGTCCGTCTCACACTTGTCTCCTGTAAATCCAGGAAGGCAATGGCACTTATAATAACCCGATCCTCTTGGTTTATCTAGATGAGGAACGCATCTTCCATTGTTTTGACATTGGCAGGTGACTAAAGATACAGTGATATCGTGCGTGGAAAAGGCCTGACAGGCATCAGTAGCTTTGAGGAAGAAATGGGTCATGATATCTTTAGTCGCATTCCATATCAAAATGTTATCATGTATGATAGCCTCAGTTGGACCTCCATTCACGAGAGAAACTACCACGGGCATGCCTTCTGGATCCAGAACGTCAATAGGCAACTCCAGAGTTTCTTGAAAGACTGCGTAATACTGAGAGGTTGATGCAAATTTTGGGGCAAGGTTTACTATAAATAAAGATAACTAAGGTTGTTAGGATAACGCTTTTTTGTTATCAAAATATGGAGATCACTGAGGCAAATAAGATATAAAAAAATTTAGCCGAAATCGTAATCTTAAGAAAGATAAATTTCCGCCGGTTAAGCTTTTATTATGCAAAAATGAACATGAAGAATTTGCAAATATTACATAGAACATAATTATAATGTGAACAGAAATCTTGGAATAGGCATAAATGGTAGCTAGTGAAATAAAATAGCAAAGTCTACCTTCTTAACACCACGGATAATTTACATAGTTAAAAAATATGTGAATGATTGAGCGAAAAAATGTTGGAGCGGATAAGGAAATGAAAGAGGAAAAAAACAAGTACCATGGGTAAGAAATATTGATAAGGTAGGAATAAATAATGTAGATATAATCGCAAGCTTACCTTGTCGTTTTGTCCACTTCTTTTTGTTGATATCCGGAAGACATTGAGAACAAAAATCATGGGGGTTCATTTCGTTAGCGGCGAAGCAGTATTGATTAATCAAGCAAGAGTTACTCTGAGAGAAAAGCATATTGATAGTGATGATGATGATGATAGTGAACATCATGATCATAAATTTTCATTATAATACGCAAGCAGTTGTTCAGCAAAGCATGAAAAAATTAGGTACAAATCCTTTTGCGGGTTACTATAATAAAAAAAAAACAAACAATAGGAAACACTACAATACACTTACTTTGAGAAAGCATCCTGAAGAAATATTGCAACTCATGCATCCAGAGTCGTATGATATAAATGATAGTTCCTCATGACTTGGGTTTTCGCCGTCATTTGATACTGATATTGTGAGTCCTGCTGCAGGAGTTCCTTCATTGACGTCATCAAAGAAACGTTGCTTGACGGGGGAATCAGGCAAATGACATTCTACTAATACCAAATCTGTCATAACGCCAGGGAATAACTGTATTGTTCTGTTTGGAGTCCAGGAACTATTTATTACCTAAAATTTAATTGAAGTATAATTAATGTTGAAATAAAAGCTTAGTAAGTTGAGAAAGCTTTCCAGACAAATCATGTGTTGTAGCTATTTTTTCCTCTTTTGTTTGTTTTGTTTTGTTTTATCAAAGAAGTACTACAAATTTTGGCTTTTTTCAGTCCTGCTTGCATTCGTGCGTAGTTTTGGATAGCTAGTCAACCTCATCTTCTTTAGAAGAACAATTAATGAAGTAGACACGATTTATAAGAAGGTGGGGGTTTGCAATGCAACAAAAAGACCTCTAAGTTTGAAAGAGTGAAAAACTAGCTTAGTGTCAAGATCATTACAATATTGACTGAAATCAAAGCTTGATTTGCTTTGAGCAGCAATGAAACTGTCATTCTTGTGACTAGGCACAGTGCTTAGGTGAAGTGATACCAGCTTCAAGAGAGGAGTATACGACTCATTAAAACCATTCTCTTTTTATTGCTGGTATTTAGGAATTTACAACAGAAACTGTGTCTAGAGTCTCCGATAAGGAACCTAACCTTCAAATGTGCTAAACCATCGACCAGAGATGCCGCCATTGAAAAATACAAAATAATAAAAATGAGGATAATGATGATAAAAATAAAAATTAAACTAATATTTAACGGGCCCCACGCGCAAAACTGGAACGTGTGGTTCACAAAATGTCCTGGACATCACAAAAAGAAGAAAAGAAGCAACAATAAAAACAAGGACAATAACAAAAGGACAGTGCAAAGAACAAGTTAGCACCACCAAAAACGCTTATTAAGATATTGTTTTAGGGAAAAAGATCTTTTAGATTGTCAAGATATGGAAAAAAAAGAGAAGTGTGACTGTGCTGTGTAACGGGTAAGTGGACTAACTTGTAAACCAAAATTCAAGAAAGCAGTATCCATACTTGGTGCAAGTATTTGGTCTGTTATTGTCATTAATATCATAATTATCGTCATTATCATTAATATAATTATCATCATCATCATTATTGATATACAGATTTAGCCAAGCCTAAAAGCAGCTGCTGTTAGCTGAATCGTCGGGATGAACATTCGACTGAAAGTTGATGGAAATATTCGCTGAAGAGCCGTCGAACGATACATTGGTAAACAGCCGGCCTAGAACTCTCGCTGTTAGACCATCACTGCTGTTTTGTTAACGCCAATTACAGATGGAAGTGCATGGACATGAACTTCTTGCAAAGCTTCAGTGCACGGACCTCCACTAGCGTTGGCAGCTGTAACAGTTGTAGTGGTGCTATATAAAAACCGGCCCAGCCAACTTTTTTTGACATCTTTAGTTGTTTTCCTAAGGAATTAGGGCTGTAGCTGGATATCGAATTCGGGTTGGCGTGACCTGTTAGCTCAGAGATTTCAAGAGGGTGGAAGTGTTCGACGTACTCTTCGTTGACGGTGAAATCTTTTATCGGACAATCATGCTGTTCTTTGATGGCTCCCATCTCTGATTGAGTTACATTTTTTGACCAAAAAAAGAAGGAAAAGCGAGCGGGGATTTTGCAAGCCAACAGCTCCTGAGGGTCACATTTGTTCAATCTGATGATCTGAATAATTATAATTAATCAAATAATTAACTGAATTAAAAGGTTTTAGAGTCTGCTTACTTTAATTAAACTCCAGCAACAGTAAATGATGTTGAAAAGAAAAGAATATTAAACATT
The DNA here is from genome assembly GCF_964205215.1 of Stylophora pistillata. Lineage (NCBI taxonomy): Eukaryota > Metazoa > Cnidaria > Anthozoa > Scleractinia > Pocilloporidae > Stylophora > Stylophora pistillata. Next base: position 19,898,059 of record NC_142527.1, on the reverse strand, counting down.
CGATACATCATGAAAAACGTCTGTCGAGCTATTAATAATTACAATTGCTTTTCCATGTACACAAACCATATTGAAACATAAGGTATGAATAAATTCAATCTGATTATCACACCAAGTGGGAATGTAGTATCCAAACTCTAGTGAATTAACTTGCAGTTGAATAGGAAAAACTTCAATGTATTACTATCATTATAATTATCACAAACCAATCTCAAAACCAAATTTCTTTCGATTTTATGATCAGTGTGACTTTTTCGATGTGTACCTTTTTAACTCGTTTATTGCGCGTGCGCAAAAACGAGTTGTAGGTATGGTGTGATGAATGGCGCTCGCTCGCTCGCTCGATTGGTCGATTCTTGTAAACTTTTTTCTGTTTTAGGCTTTTGAATGTATTTGATAGTTTTGGGCGAGTGATAAACAAACGAAATGGCGACCTTTGTTGCTAAGAATAGCGTTGGGGTGAAAAAGAAGCAAATGATAATCTTGAAAGAGTAAAAAAGTATACGTTTTTTATTTGTGAATTAATTAGAGTTTGCCCAATCTCCGAATACACTTTTATCTCTTGCAGCGTATATTTCATTTATGGCATCAATACTTCTATTTTTAAATGTATACATCCAAGAAAATGATTATTGTATCCGAAAAAGAGAAAAAAGAAAACAAAGAAGGAAGTTAAGCAAACACCGAATTAATTTGACTACGGCGGACTTAAACCACCTACGTCGCCATCCTTATAATCTCATGACTCACCTTGCCTTTTACTGCAATGCCACCGATACTCGCTCAATCTCATTATTGAAACTTTACGTAAGTAGAAATTTTACATTTAAAACACTGATCTTTTGGTAATTTCAACCGCGGGCTCAAACGACTCGAGTCGCTGCTCGCCGATAGTCCGATTTTGAAGTGTCGCTCACGGCCAACTGCTCGTAAAGTGACTTGTTTGAGGCTTGTTTGGTATTCCTGGAGCTGTATCAACGTTGGAAAATGGTTCACAAGTGGGAACTGCAGCGAAAGAAGCTCAAGCATAAGTTCAATCAATGGATATGCTGTTTCTTCAATAGTGTAACTCGCACTGTGTATGCGTATGTTATTAGTACACTTATAAGTTTGTAATGTATGTTTCCAGATACCTTGAATTAAGGACTTTTCTTAAAAATGCGTCCTGGAGTGAGGAACAAGAAGTTCTAAAGATAAGGAGTGATATCACTCAAAATGAGTGTAATTATCAGTTCTCAACACAAGGAATATGTATGCACTAACAGTGAGTGATAAATACTACTTAAAACTGATAACAGAGTCCTTACTTTAAGGTGACCAAAGTTGCTCATAGTAAGACCTATTTTTTTCAAAATGAGTAAGTAAAGATCTCAAAAGAGAGCACTTACTTCTCAAAGATTGTTAAATAATACATCATCCCTATGTCCTTGAGACAAGGATCTTAACTCCAGGAAGTGGCTCTTTCTATCAATATTTTGTGCATGTAACACAGGTTAGCCAGGCCATACTACAAACTCAACAACAACTTTTAATCTAACATGATAAACCCAAATTGTGCTTTCTTTAAAATGTTTTACATTATTTTGAACTTAAGATACATGCACAGCAGCCAGTTTTATTTTGAAGCAAGACTTAAGTTACACCTCACTTCATTTAATGTATATCAAATTAACAGCAAAGTGACTTGGCTTTATACCTAACACCAATTCTTCAAGAAATGGCACGGCTACATGTTAACTTAATATGCTGAAATTTTAACTATTCAGTAAGTCTTTATGCAGATTTACCAATACTAAAATAAACAGTATATAGCGGCTTCATGACAAACACAAATTTCTCAAGGAATAGGTATAGTAGCCTTTCCTTTGAATCATACTGAAGATTAGTCTTTCTCTTTGTCAAAAATCTTGCTACAGATTTGCCTGTACCTAAATGCTCGTCGTAGAGGCTCTACACCTAGGACATATTCTTCAAGAAATTGATACAGCAACTTTTCTTTTGAATCATATTGAAAATTAAAACAATAATAAGTTGACAGTCACAACAACAATCCCTTTACAAGGATGAATATCCTTGCTGATGTATGACTATAATTCTGGCAACAAGTGGTTTATATTTAGTTTGAGATTCTTTACTCTGGTTCAGTACTTTTTTGTATAATAATCACATGATTGTAAGTAAAGATTACAAATGGTAGCAGTTTACATTCCATGCTTATTCTTCTGGAAGTTATAAGTTTATGATTTATTTTGACAACCACTTTGACTGTCATTTGAAATTAAAAATGTTTGTGAATTACTTGCAACAAGGATATTCCTAATGCTTTACATTCAGGGTAAACTAGGAACACTCAAAACTGTGCTCTTGTTTCATGACGAATCACAGATATTGAGTGTGTTAAAAGAAAAATTAATGTAAAAACGTTTTTCAAATTATACTTAGTTATATTTCCTTGGTAATTTGACAAGCACAATTCCACAGATATTTCTGAAATTTTGGCAAGCATTTATCATAAATCTAGTTGGAAGAAGAACCTTTCTACATAGAATGAATACTTGCTAAAAGCAAAGATTTGAGATAATTATTCAATAGCGGAAATGCCATTAAAATGAGAATTCAAAGTCATAATTCTTAAAACAAGGAATGTAAATCTTATTTTTAGTGGTGTTATTCTTAAACTGAGGAACTTTCATTGGAGAGTATAAAATTCTTAAAAGCAGAAATCTTGATCCTTACATTTCAGGGAATTGACTCTCAAAATAAGGAAAAAATCCTTGTTTTGAGTATCCACTGACTAACAATAAGAATTCCGAAAAACAAAATTTAGAGTGGTGTGAACATCCCTGTACTTGTTTTTTCATCCTTGTGCTAATAATTATCTCAGAAGTGCGAAACAGGCTTCAAGGGTAGTACTCAGTTGCAACACAAGCATAGGCATAAACATAACAAGCTAATGTGCAGGTGGGCTCAGCTGCAACATAAACATGAGCGCAAGCGCACAGTCGATGTTACGTTAAATAGGGACATGGTTGGTATAAGCAGTATAGGGCTTGCTGATTGCCTGAAAGACTTTCGCTTATGTTTATCCTTACGCTTATGCCAACCAAGTCTTAACTAGACAGTATAAGCATAAAAAGAAGGAAACGTTTTGATAATCTTATGCATGTATGCTTATCCTTATGTCCGTGCGTTCCATCCAGGTATAAGCTTTTACATGCCTATCCCTATGATTGCATCGCAAGTAAATACTGAGCTCAATATTGGAACAGTAGTTTTATGATAAACAAAACAGCACCCTTTTGAACTTTCATTCACCAAACCTTTGCTGTAAAATCTGGAACAGTGACTGTCTTGCACCAAATCCTAATCAGGCCATATTTTCTGTCTTTGAGGCCTAATTTAGTTTCACATCATATTCCTCATAATGCTCATTTACCAGTCTAACGATTCATACCTTAGTATGGAAATCAAACACCCATTTCTATTGACGACACAAATTACATTGGCTTATCCAATTCACGAGTTGGCTCACAGAGCCTTTGATTATTGTGGATATCTATTTTTAGTATCTATCTTTTAAAGCTGACATCTGAGAAGAATCAATAACACGCTGATAATAATTTTCACATTATAGGCAAACCCTACAGCTGTTTATGATCAAATTTAAGTTGATCAAAAAAAAAAACATGAAGGGCGTTGAGGAATTTAACTAGCTTAATACGACTGAATTAAACATTCCAAACGAAATACTTTGGAGAATACATACAGTCTGAAACGTGAATTTTTGCTTTATGAACTGAGTTGATAATGTAAATTGGCCAACGTAAATAGTTTCAAAGGTGAAGTTTCGAGCGTTAGCCCTTTGCTCGTTGGAGAAAACTCAGATAAGACTCAACTTAGCTCCTGTCCTTCCTCGGCTCCATCGTAGTTCGTATTCTCTTTGTAGTCTGTTTACTTGAGCTCTTTGTCATTCCTTCTTAAGTTACTCTTCGTCAGATATTCACCCCTCTGCATGAGCTTTTAATTATGTCCACTTTCGCGTTCCTCTCGCCATGTTCCTACCTATCTTTGTCGTGTCGTTTCTCGATCCCTTTCGCGTTTTCCGGACTCGCTCGCAACTGTTACTTCTTCTCTGTCTTTCCTGCCCATTTTCGCTCAACCCTTTTACCCAAACTTGAATTAAAATGATTTTTTTCAATTGACATAGCTTCTGCTATTAGTGTTGTCGCTTTGCAGGTACGTTAATTACATTTAGTATCGAGAGTCAATGAGACCTAATCAGCAAGATTTCCCGATAAAAACGCGGGTTGCAACCTCTTTTTTCTCGCGCGGCTTCACATCCCCTAGCCCACGTGAAGCCCTCTTCTAGAGCTTATGGCTGCGGTGCGCTGCACCGCAGTTAGGTAATTGTGTATGCGTACTTTATTCGTTTATATTTTACTTTTCTAGCACGCACGAATGGGATTTTCGAAGTTACGCACTCAGTAGCGCTTGCCTATTGTTTTCTGCCTTTCCTTTCTACCTACGAAATGGCTAAACCGCTCTAGCCCGCAATGGAGTTGGCCGCACATGCTAAAAGTAGCACCTTACACGTACAGTTGGACAGTCATAACCCGCCAAATTTTGGTCATACGACCAAATGTTGTCGGCTTGATAGGTTTCTGTTATTACTATTATTTTCTATAGTATGGGGCTACGAGCCTCGCTATTATCATTATAATTTATCTTAAATTGTTACCATGTACTCTTTCACATGACAAGTTAGGTTTGTCGAGTCAATGAAGTCACTTCCCATCACAGTCGCCTTCTTGCATGGCCGTTGGCGCTTATCACAGAGACCACCACCCTGTAACCTTAAATTCGGCAAATAGGGTTTTAAAATAAATATCACCCGCACACATGGTTATAAGCGCTTCTTTCGCTAATGGAGACAAGTATCACGTTTTCAGACAGTGCTAAAACAAAACTATCCGATTGATGACTGTTGGTGACAATAGTAATGATAGCTTTATCGTTAGCTATGTAAACACATTTTCGCTATACATCATTAAAAGATGAGTCACTCAAAAAATTTTAAGGATACCAGTGCCAAGAAACATCGAGGGAACGTAAATTGTAAGGAAGCCGCATTGCGCCAATATTAGCTGGAAGAATGTTGCATTAATCTGTCCGAATTTTGGTGGAGCTAATCCACACACTTTAAGAAAAATGGCATAAAGATTATTGTAACAATATTGCGCTTATTCCATAGTTTTGAAGCCATACAGAAGAAGTGCCTGAAAACAGAGTGGTACTTACATAGATATAAATGGTGCGTTTCCGAGTGACATTGCGCAATCCTTCGCGGTAAATCCCTCATTACAGATGCAGGAGCCATTGACACATTTGCCATTTAACGTGCAATCATTCGGACACATTAGCTGAGCAATGTTAGACAAGATGGAAGAACTCGAGTTGCCTTGTTTATGATCGTTACTCTCATTAGAATACGATGAAAGGTTTCTGGCAGCAATTTGACCACAATCATTCATAAGTACTGATATTGCAGAAATCGCAAACGTTGGGTCACCAGTCGCCTGAAAACAAAGAATCTCACGGAGTTGGTGGAGAAATAATCTCCATAGAGCCCATTAATTCCTTGTGGAAATGATTTTTTCTTGTCTAATTGATACTACTTAATTTGCAATCAATATTATTTAACGCCATTACCGTGAAAATATCACAACCTATAATTAGAAAGCCTAGGTTAATTGAAAAATCCGTCTTCATTGGCCTTGTCATAGTAAAAGTTCTCAGATAAGAATATTCATTGCAAACAGTTTTCAGATCTATTGGACAACAAGCTAATGGATACCGAACCAGACAGTTATCCCCATGTTCAGGCCTAACTCTACTTACTTCTAAGGGCTCGCTTCATCTATATCTGAGACCGAGAGAAACACAGGTAAAGAAGAAAGAAAGAAAGACAGGGGAAAAGAAAGAGAGTAAAAATGAAAAAAAAAGAAAAAGAAGAAGAGACAGAGACAGAGACAGAGAGAAAGAGCAAAAGAAAAAAGAGAAAAAGAGAAGAAATGAAAGGGAGAAAGAGAGAAAGAAAAAAAGGAAGAAAAAAGAGGAAAAAGGAGAGAGAAAGAAAAGAAGGGAAAAAATTTCAGAAAAAAAAAAAGAAGGAAGGATGGGAGAGAGAAACCAAAAGAAAAGAAAAGCTTTACCTCTAAGTCGATGGAACAGGAAGTAACAATTTCCGCGACATTTACTCCAAGTGTAGCACATAAGTTACCAATGTCTGTTTTAGAGACCTTTTGCATACAGTAGTCCGTTGCATTTTTCCTTATAAAGTTACGCTTGGTTGACAATGCACGTTTGTGTCTATGTGATTTGTTTGATCCAACAAACCCCTTGAATAGCGCATAGTCTTCGTCCGTGAGATCGTCTGAGATATGTGTGTCCCTTTTTTTCCTGTTAGAGTTTCCTGTGGACAGTATCACTCTCCCACTTTTATCCATAACATTGGGAAAGTACACTGGAAGCTGTTGAATACAATCTGAATCATCATTCTGGTCTTTTCTCCCCCCACATGGGCAAGGAATCTCGTATTCCACAGCAATGTCATTAACTGGATCCGGTAGTCTGTTGAAGTAGCTTTGAGATGGTTCCAATCTGTTAAATTAATGAAAAGGGTCTTGTTCGTTACTGGCCTAGATGCAGTTGAGCTGATCGATCTAGTAGATGCAGAACTGAGTGAGGTTACAATTCTGAGCATAAGCAAAGAGGAGGCCTTGTCAAAGTCGTCATGTAGTAACAAGAACATTTGTAAATCAAGAATCATAAAACGCAAGTAAGCCTTTGAGGCCTTGTTACGTGGAACGTCACTAACTCCAAATTACTGAAATTAAGATTGAGAAGTGTTCTAGATTATTGTCACATTGCGTTTCTTGCTCCCTCAGTTGTGAATTTGACCTTCAGGAAAATTCATGGACATACTGCCCTTTCGATTCATAGCTCCTAGGTCCTCGGTGCAAAATAACAAACAAACAAAAATGGGAACTTTCGTTTGGTTGGCACGCACTCCTTCACAACAGTTTAAAACTTTGGCCGTAATTGTATCAGTCGTCTGAATACTATAGGAAAATCCCGATATCGCACTCATCGCTTCGTGATTCGTGCGATATCGGTTTTCAAGTGCAATTTAACGCGGAATTCACGAGTCAGGAAATGAACTTTCCTTGAATCGCATCATTGAATAAAAATAAGAAAATAAGAAAAAAGCAATAATATTGTTTGTTTTTGTCCCGAGCGCTAGCTCCAGAAAGCCATCTTGAAGTCAACTGTACATGTTAGAACTGTTTATCGCGTTAGCGAATAGGAAGCAAGGTCAGTCGTAAACGTTTGAACCTACGAAATCTTTATTTGAAACTCGTGCTTGTTTTTAATAATCGTTTTCCAACGTTTTAAACAAGCTTCACTATCCAAGGGTAATGGTGGTGTTTCACTGAATTTACAAGCCGTTCATTTTTAACATCTCTTTTTCAAATTTCCAAATAATTTGCTCGAGAAAGAAAGATAATTCACATCTTTAACCTCTTTGGTGGCTAAACTGAAAGAAATGAAGTGTGCAAGCGAAAGCGCTGAAAGTTTAACATCGCGATTAATACAAAGTACGTTGAAGTGTAAATACGCGCATTGATCGATATTTTTTTACTCCTTTCAAAAACAAAGAAGTGTTTCATGAAAATTCCAAAAACTCTTATATTTTTATTTGTAGAAATTCACTCCAGGCAACTGCCATAAGCTGAATCGTCGGGATGAACATTCGGGTGGACTGCCGCTGGCGTTGGCAGCTGTGACAGTCGTAGTGGTACTCGATGAAAACCCAGCCAACTTGCTTGACACTCTTCGTTGTTTTTTCTAAAAGATTATGGCTGCAGGTGGATATTGAACCCGGGTTGGCGTGACCTGTTAGCTCGGAGATGGTCTTTTTCTGGGCCTTGTTCACAAGATATTCTCGCTTTCGCGTTGTCGCGAGCGAAAGAGGTTTTTCATGCATCTCTCCAATAGTTTAAAGTTGAGTTCAAAATAAGGAAGAACCTCAGGTTCACTTTGAAAAACCATTTTTTTTTTTGTTAAACACAACGAATATATGAAATACATGTATCTGAACTGCGGTTATGAAACGTATATAAGCACGATCCTCGCAGTAAAGCACTATTTAAGCAATAGTGAAAACCAGGCCTGAAAAAATTCAGGGCTGTACGGGATTAGAACCACGGACCTCTGCGATACAAGTGCAGCGCTCTACCAATTGAGCTAACAAGCCAACTGGGAGGAGGTCATCAAATTAATTCGACATAAACCCGTAAGATGATAAATCAAACACAACGAATATATAAAATACATATATCTGAACTGCGGTTATGAAACGTATGTGTGCACGATCCTCGCAGTGAAGCACTATTTAAGCAACAGTGAAAATCAGGCCTGAAAAAATTTACTATTTAAACAATAGAGTGTTTCTGCCAAGGAACTATCGGCTGATAGTTGCCCCGCGAAAATTTAATGTTCTTAAAACAAATATTTCCACGAGAAGCGAAGTCTTAAGAACATCAAAATTTCAAGTTGGCTTGTTAGCTCAATTGGTAGAGCACTGCCCTAGTATCGCAGAAGTCAGTGGTTCGAATCCCGTACAGGCCTAAATTTTTTCAGGCCTGATTTTCACTATTGCTTAAATAGTGCTTTACTGCGAGGATCGTGCACATATACGTTTTTTCGTTTTTGCTTTTGGCTATTTAAAAGGTGGTAATGGTTTTGAAAATATTTTAAATGGACTTAGTAACAAAACTTTGTAACAATTTGACGATAGTTGTTATGCTTACGTACTCGTTTTCAACTCGCAATTCCAAGCAAAATACCTCGCTTCCGTAAACAACCAGAAGGCGAGATTGTATTCAATGATGTAATTCTAAAAAAAAATTTTCCATCAATTCTTGGCAAAGGAAAATTCACTACAATCACTAGGAAACATTTTTGCTCTAATGAATGAGGGGGCAAATCTCTAAAGAATCTGTGGTGCTGCGTCGGTGGGCCGGGGAGTATGACAAGGTAATTCAATTTTGTTTGATCAACTGATATGATAATGTAAATACGCCAACGTAAAGAATTTCAAACTTTTAATTTATATTATCAATTTAGTTGATAAAACAAAAATTGCCATTTTTTCTACTCTCAGTTGGCATACAGTGTAAGTGTAGTTCCTTCTTTACGCTCAGATGCAATTAAGCGGATTGAACTTTTACATGATGCGTACTGTATACAGTAATCAGATAGAATGAAATATATGAAGTTCATATATTTTGAACTGCGGTATTAGATACGTATGATGCACGATCCTCGCAGTAGATAGCGCTATTTAAGCAATAGCGAAAATCAGACCTGAAAAAAATCAGGCCTGTACGGGATTCGAACCACTGACCTCTGCGCTATCTACTGCTAGGATCGTGCATCATACGTATCTAATACCGCAGTTCAAAATTTATGAACTTCATATATTTCATTCTATCTGATTTATCACTTTCACGGGTTTATTACGAATCAACTTAACGGCCTGCTCCCAGTTGGCTTGTTAGCTCAATTGGTAGAGCGCTGCACTAGTATCGCAGAGGTCAGTGGTTCGAATCCCGTACAGGCCTGATTTTTTTCAGGTCTGATTTTCGCTATTGCTTAAATAGCGCTATCTACTGCGAGGATTGTGCATCATAAGTGTATACAGTAATGTAACATACATACAGAAATCACTCGCGGGAACGACTGAAACTTCGCTAGCCCTTTTCTGACCCCTTTCAAACTGAAGTGGAAGGATCATGAAATAGAAACTCGCTGAAAAAACCAGATTTGCAAACTCTTACTCTTAAATTAAACTTAAACGCCGAAACAGAAACACGATTCCCCTTATGTCTATTTTTCCCTACGAGTAATACCAAATGCATCGAAACTTTGCTATCTGCCTTCACGAAAAAAGAAAGGAAATAGATATGTTTTGTGATGACATATTCGAAGAAGAGGAATTACTCCTGACCAAACCTAAGTAGTTCCTGGTGCTGTCGTCCGTATAACGCCAGCACGTGGGTTTGTACCGTCAGCTAAGTTAAACGATTTGTTGCATTATTACACCGTCAAGATTAGCCTAAATGTATAAATTTATAAGCTTATGCGTGAAAGAGATAACAAGGTTATTCTTGTTTCAATTCTTTGGAAAAAAAAAGGTACCAAACACTTCTCTTCAACGAATTGAAAAGATCAGAAACTGCGATCTGGAGAAAATCATGATTCTGTTCCATACATTGGAAATTTAATTGAAAGCTTTTGAAAGTACCCTTTCCTCGCCACAAGATTATGTAGGAACTGGGAAAGGGGGGGGGTAGGCTAGGGGGGCAGCTGACCATGCTTTGTAAATAGTACCAATAGGACCATCACTTTTAAAAAAAAACACTTGTGGTCAATTGGTTGCTTACCTGAACTCCTTTCCAAAACTTATTACATCTGGCTCGTAATTATACAAACATAAACCGGTTTCGTTGGAAACATTTTTGGATCGAGGAACCGAAAGGATAACATTAAGCCCAAACCAATTTCGGTAGATCTCTACTTTCCCGCCTGAAGGGAACAAAACCTGCAATAAAGGAATATATAACGGAAGAGCAAAAATATATGAATCCACGAAACAGGAGCGATCCCTTGAGCCTCCTTATACGTTTTTGTTCGATCAGGCCTCACAAACGATGCATTTTTTAGGAATCTTGACTCACTGATGGTCAGGGTCACAAAACAAATGAAAGGAAGTATCCAATGCGTATACAGAAAAAATAAAGGACCTCGAATTCACTGCCTATCGTTTCATAGATTGCAAACCTAAGCTTTGTATCCATTCCAGGTAGAGGCAGGTACAATTAACCGCTGTGATAATATCTCGCTGAGCTGACAAATCATGAAGTAAAGCTCCGATACCTCATTAAATTATATAAATTAAATTATTTATTAACACAAGTTAAATTTCTATTGCAGAGTGTTACAGGAGAAAATAATGGATCATAAAATAAAGTCATGGATTTTGAACTAACCCGATACTCGCTGTTGAACCCTGAGATGGTTTGTATGATCGATATTCCAGGTGCCAATTTTTTTTTGCTGCGTACTCTAACTTGTATGGGAGTTGTATGATCAAAATAGAGGTTTTCATTGCAGCAGTTGAATTCAATCACATCATTGTGATCTCGAAGAACAGCCCCGCAGTTACAGGTGTCTGCGTTTTCCGAACAGACCCATTGCCTGGTATGTACCTATGTCCATCATTTAAAAAGAAAATCGTGTCTGTAAGAAATGTTGCATTCATCTCAGTGTTAAACTTTCTTATTATGTCCTCTTCCTTGAATTCGACTCCCCTTCAGAAAAAAGAGAGTTTATATGAAATGAGATGCATGAGAATTCATTGAGGAGGACAAATAATATATCCTACACTGCACCCCTTTCTACTCTTTCATCGAAGTACAAATTCGAAGAACAAACTCAGAATTAGATGACTTGGGACTTACTTTATATTTATTTATTATTTTTTTTTATACATCCACTTATCTTTTCAAGCATTATTTTCATTTGCCTTTTACCTCAAAGTTTCGTTCTGCATTGCGATAGAGGATGAAATCTCCGTGTCCCATAAAGGTGAAATAAGACCTTTAAGAAATATGAAGTGACAAAAAGTTTGTAAGCTCATTTTAAGTGAAAGAGTCCCTGACACCTCATTGATAAATTTGAAAGGAGTCTAAAGGCCAATATACAGAAGACATTCATATTCAAATGACGGAAATTTTTATTTTTTTAGTCTTTTTGTTTTTGTTTTTGTTTTTTTTTATCGTTAGAGACTCTTGCCCAGATGCAGTAGTTACTTTGCTATCATATGGGTTCATGAACGTATTTAAGTACCATTGGAATAACATCGGAACCAATAAAATCCCTTAAGCGGTCTTTCAGAAAAAATCGTTTCACGCAATTTATTTTCCCGATTGTTACCCAAGTTTTTCGCATGAAGAAAATAATGGCGTTCCGAGAAAAACGATAAAAACATGTGCTTTCGTAGAAGATTGTTGATAAAAAAAAAGGGTAAAGGAAAAGAAAAAGACAGAAATTAACACATATATAGCTAGGACTGGAGCCCCGTACCTCTCACAGGAGGGGAAAAATCAATCATTGCGAAGAGGATGCCAAGCTAAAATACATAACGGAGTTTGTTCAAATGGTAGTTTTAAGGAAAAAAAATTTTGAAAATTTTTGCACCCCTATACATTAATTAAATGCACATAAATACCCATCCCTAGTCCGCCACCATATCAGTTAGAAAAGATACAAAGAATTTGGCTAAATTATAGATTGCCACTGCAAATGTAAATCCAAAGTGGCCAATATCCACAAAAATTGAAGATTTTTTTTTAAACGAAAGTAGGATGTGGTCCACGAGACGAAGGCCGTAGATCTAGTTTGAAACTAAAACCTCACAATAACCAAATTACTTATCAAAACACACATACAAAAAGAAAAAAACAGTAATGAAACAACAATTGAGGAATTTTAAACGTTGACATTGTTATGGTCACTGAAAAAAAATAACAACTCACTTAAGGTTGAAATGCGTAGAAAAGAAACTGCAGGAAGGTGCTGACAAAGGAGAAAAGAAGATAAAGGGAACTAAAGAGCCAAAAAAGGGACTTCTGAAGAAGTAATTTCGAGCAAACGCCAACGAAATGGTAAAAGATAGCATTAAGTAATATAAATATCTGTAGCATTAATAAATTGTTCATCCTAGTTTTACTTCTCTAAATTGAAAGATTATTTAATACTCCCAATGAATATTTGAAAAATGTAAAATATTGGCACGAGAGAAATTGACGAAATGAATCAAATTATTTGTCGAATGTCTGATAATTACAGAGTATGGTAAAGTGCGTTAAATCTCCAGATCGCTTTTCTATTCGTTGCACTGGGAGAAAATTATCCGCATCCATTTAGTTTCACAGGAAAGTGGAGGTTTTCACAAAGGAAAATCATATCTCTCAGTGAAAGAAATATTTTGATTTGTTGTTTTTGTAATTATTAACCTCTAATAATTCACATTTTGGCCAAGCTTGAAATAAATCATTGAATTTTAACATTATCACCCCCTATCTGGCAAGACACTCTCTCGACACTATCAAAGTCTATTTTCAATACCGCGTGGTCCAATTTGTTTTTCAATATAATTAAAACAGTTATCATTTTGAACAAATTTCCCAACGATTACTGCAGATAAACACATGATATGTAATTTGATACTCACGAAAATGATTGGTAATGTGGATCCATATACGCTCCACAATAACCAATACTGTCTGATTCGTCTATCACAGACACCTCAGATAAAGAAATATGAAACAATTATGATAAAATATTAAAACCTTTTCAAGATTTGATTATCCTCGCTACGTGTTAATTCATAACTTTATGGAGAGTTATACCAAGTATAAATTTGCCGTGCCCGATAAAATCCTGTATAATGAGCAAAAACTTCAAGAATTTGATTAAAACAGAGTTTGAAACTTTTGTCATGAGTGCGATCGATTCATTATTATAAATAAGAAATGATAGATAAAAGACATAGAGAATGATACATGGGCGCGCGTAGATATGGAGTCTCCCCTCCAGTGTTCAACACGATATCTTACATGTGAGCTCAGCGAACGAGTGAAACATCGAGTTGAGCACGAGAAGAGAAATCCCATATCTACGCGCAACCATGTAGTATTTTATTTATCATAAAAATGGTAGGTCTTAACTGACAAGAAAAGTGGACTTCACTAACACATTTCCTCAAAACGTAAATGTGGCGGAAACATGAACCTCCATGTTTCCGTCACATTTAAGAAATGTGGAAACGTGGGAATTCGTCCTGTGTTAATTTCGTCTGCTCCCAAACAAACTTTGCGGGATTTACCTTTTGATATCCTCCTCCTTCCGGATATGTCTCAATATAAATCAACTACTCTCCTTATTTACCGATTAAAGTAGCAACCGTTGCAAAGGACAACATTAGTGAACCCTTTTCAAATTCCTTTTTTTGACTTGTGAGGGGTCCCAAAAAGTGAATAGCAGTAAAAGTTTATCAATTGGACTGGGGCTCTGCTTGCCTAAAATCAAATATTAGAAAATCCATCTCTCACTAATCTTGATTGGTTGATCTTTAAGTGAAATGTTGAAAGCTATAATTGTATCACGACTAACTTACCCAAATAGCAGGGAGGTCCCTTGCACTGTTCCAAAATTCGCTGTGTGTATTTTTGATTTGAGGATAGATCACTTTATCTGAATTGGAAGCACGAAAGCTCGTGCATTCGGTATGTAGACGAACTTTTTTCGATTCAAGGCCATCGAAGGTAATTTCACAGTCATCATTGTTCAGATAAATACCAGTTGGTAAAAAAAAACCAATGCTTAAGCTGCTTTTAAGAAAACCTTTCCTAACGGGTATTGTTGGTGTTATAGTAATGTAAGTTCCGTCGAGGGAACACTCCCTGGTAGTTAATCTAGTTGGTTCAACCTAGAAAAGATACAAATGTAAATATAAGGACAGTTTTCCAATGATAAAAGGCTTAAGGAAGATTGGAAATATGATGTTTGACACTCACTGACTTTTTTTCGCATGCAGTTTGACATTCAAGCAGGTGCACAAAATACCCTTTTCAAAGACTGCGTCTTTATTATTATCATTGATTACACGACTCGGGCAGTCAGAGGGCCAATAACTAAAATCAACCAATCAAAATGCTCTATTGCCGGTCCAATATTCTCTCAGTATTGAACTGGGCACTGTCCCGAATGGTCCCGAATGATACCGCACTTGTGTCCCTTTGAACTTCAGTCGTATAATAAATCTCTTATTAACCAAGCTTGCTCGGGACCGTACTGGAAGAATATCGGTCCTCGGTCTTTTTTGTAGGGACCAATACGGCCCTCGCGCTTGGTTAATAAGATATATATATATAGCAATTATCAGGGAATCTTCGTTGGAAGTCTGAGGCATAAAATTTGCCAAAAAAGCACCTAAATAAAAAAATAATAATATACAAACTGTTAATCAGGCTCATTAAAAAAGTGCAGTAGCGTTGTAATAAACAACGTATCGCCTATTTTTACATGTCAAATTTTGTTTCAATGAAATTGTGAAATTAATTTGAATAAGTCTTTCCTTTGCTATTCCTCTATAAGTAAATGCACCAGTTCTGAACCTGAAACTGAATGTATGCTTTACAAATTTAACATTGTCAATAAATCCGTGAAAACAGATCTTTTCTCTGCAGGGCTGAGATTTTAGGTCCGTTGACTGTCGAGGAGAGCGTTTATTTCTTGGAGTTCATTTTCATGTGGGAAATATATGTATGCCAGAATTTTATACGAACTTTTGATTACAAAACCGTCCTTACCAGTGAGTAGCGCTCTATAATGGAAACTTTATATGTGTTTTTAAATGTACAATTGTAAATCTCACTACGTATAGGCAACTTACAAATGCTGCTTGAGATTGGTTTATTCAACACACAAACAAAAATCAAAATTGAATCAAATCTGGGTTGTCCCAATTCCTATTTCTACAACAAAAGACGTAATATGTTGCTCTAACAGCTATATTTATCATTTTCTTGATTATGTAAAGTTGCTGCTTTTTGGCAATGCCTATGTCGTTCATCATGCCTAAGAAAGTAGAGCATTCATCTGAGAAAACGCCAAGGGAGCTCAAGGAGAGATTTACAAATTTCACACATCTGAAAGCTCTACTCATTTCGTTCACCAAGTTCCGATATTTTTCTTTTTTACGCACTGCATTGTTGTACAAGTTAGATTCGAAACCAACTGTTAATTCTAGAACATATAGGCACTTGGACTGGGTTAGGAAAAGAAGATCTGGGCGATAATTTTCACCAGTTATTATTGAGGGATTTAGAAAACCAGTAACATCTGCAGAGATTGAGGGGCTAACATTAATTACAGGTCGAAGGGACTTGGCAATGAAGTTAAGGATTGAGTCGTGTCTCCAGGTAAAGCGATCAAGACATTGTTGACAACCAGCGACAACATGAAGGAGTGACTCAGGACTAAAGCAAAAGGAACAATCAGGACTTTGTGATAATCCCCATCTTACCAAATTCTTACGTGTAGAAAAAGGATCTTCAACAAAAAAGACGGAATCTTCCCTTCGTTTTCCATGAACGAGTGCTTTGATTACTTTACAAGAACTCTTTAGTCAGTAAATCCGACTAAAGTTTTCAATCTTCCAAGCTGGATACCTACTTTGTCAGAACCCATAATTCCGTTTAACCTTGAACCTCCAACATATCAACAGATCTCAAATGTGATAAGAAAAATGAGGGCGTCTGGTTCTCCTTGTCCCCTAGATCAACTGTCAATAATTTGTTTCAAACGATAATGATAATAGTAATAATAATAATCAACTTTGTAGAAAGATCTTTTCTGTCTTTGTCACGAGCGTGGGAGAAAGAAAAAATTCTGAGTCCCCATGAGGAATCAAACCTCAAACCTTCCGATTCCGCGCTCCGATGCTCTACCACTGAGCCACAGAGACTCTAAGATGAGTTAGGCCCTTTACGAAGTTCATATTTGTCCCACACTCGTGACAAAGACAGAAAATATCTTTCTATATTTCTTCACCGAGCTCCAAACTTACCATCTTTCTTATTCTTTACAATAATCAACTTTATTTAACGAGGGTTACACAAAGCAGTAGATATAATGAAAGAACCAATGGCCCTCAATAAAAAGTACAAATTAAAATACTAATAGCACTACATGAAAGCATTACAGCCTGACTATTTGAGGAATTATCAAAATACAACTATAATATGAAATTTAAAATTTAAATTGTCTAGTATTTTAAAAATGGAGCAAAGATCAGGCCAGTTAATAAAATATAACATTTAAAACTACATGAAAAAATGATCTAAGTCTTTATAACTATTCACAAACTGTTCTGACATGGATTTTACGAAGCCTATAAGATTCTGTTTGTTTCTGATCTCGCAGGGGATCTTATTCCAGAGGCGGATAGTCGATACTGTAAAGGAGCTCCCTCTCTCTCACTCCCGTTTGAATCGGGGGCAGACAAGGTTTAATTGTCCATGTCTGCTCGTTCGTTTGATCATACTCAATAACAAACACTGCTTTTATTTTACCTTTATACCCGCAAAGAAGGGAAAGAGAGCAGACTTGGGTGTGCTCCAAATATTCATCGGCGATGTGGTATACCGCGCCGTCACGTTGCAGGATATCTTTTGGAGCAAAGAAAATGCAGGTAAGTATACTTTTAGGACACCTTGAAACTAACATAGTTTCCCTTCGACTTTATAACAATAACAATTACAATGAAACCGTTAACATGGAACATATGATGTGTATAACTTTTGAATGTGCTAACAAAATTAATGTAGTTTTCATGTCCTCAGTTTTGACTTATCTTTCCATTATGACCTATTGACACTATAAAAGCGGATAGCATGGTAGGAAGAGAGAAAAGGCTAGAAGACGTACCCATCTATTTGGCTGATAATAGTTTTTACTGCCCTCGAGTCGAGAAAATAAGGGTTTTCCAGGGCATTCGGAATCATATTGAGTACTTCCAGGCTCTAATGGTCCACAAATGTCATCTGTGAGTATATGTTTTCCTTCCATGTACCAAGTGAACCGATATGAAACATTATGCCAGGACTTCATACTCGGATTGACTAAGTTGGCCTCACAGCGAAGGTTCACGGCGGGGTCTTCGCCTTGGGGTTCATAGACTATCTTTGGTTCCATGATCAGAGACATATTAAACTGAACTGGTTGATCTATCAAACAGAAACAAACAGGAAAATTTAATGAGATCATTTTAAACTGAACTGATGATCAACAGTACCAGATGCAAATTGCATCCATAGTTCCAACCTCTTTTTGATTACCGAGAATATTTACGTGCTCTACACCCACCTCTAATGCGATTGAATTGAACAAATTCAGCAATAATCGTTTGTACCCCTGTCCAATTGGACCCAGTGTTGTCTCGTCAAAGTTTTCGAGTTTCCTATAAAATTTATTTTACAATCTTTCTACCTATTACCTTATCCTAAGGATAAGTGATTTGACAAAAAGAAATACCAATCCGTTACAGAATCTATATAGAGTTTTTTAAAAGAATTCATGGACGGGCTACAAAATGTATCCTTTTTCTTCCGAAATTTTTTAAGCAAGGGTCTTTCACTGACATTCTCAAGCCAAAAGCAAAATGACTCCGATAAGAGAGCAGTCAAATTTTAAAAGAGCTCCAATGATTATATAAACATCGTAAAATCGTAATAACTAGTTGGAAGATCTACAGTGCAGCTGTAAATTGGTCCATTCATAAAAGTTTGGTTAGAATGTGTGCCTTCACTTTTTTATCTAAACGCAAGGTTCAATTTGAATCATTTCTTGCCTTCTACCTTTATTTCTCGAGACAAAAAAAAAACCCACTACAGATATTTCGTGTGAAATTAAAGAAAAAGGTGTTCATCTTTTTTTGCATAAATTATGTATCTTATATCCTGTGTAAGCTCAGCCTCCCACTTGTGGACTGACAACTAGTTGATCCAACCTTAGATAAGATATGCTCCACCAGCATTAATATCATCATAAAACATGACATTAAAGTTAAAACAACAGCCACTGATGAAATCTGAAATCATGCGAACATACCAACACAGTTATCTGGCTCCCCGACTTTTCCATAAGGACAGGGTTCTTTAGTACCTGCAAGACAACGGGGAGAAACATGTCAAAATTGTTATTCACTTATTCATTCCTGCACAAAACCTGCCAAAATAATTGGATTGTACGTGTTTACCATGGAATAGGAAAAAAAATCTAATAACCTTGAAAAGCGGCCTTTTTTCCAATGTTTAGCGGCGCAAATTAACCAAGCCAAAAATAGCAATCTAGATGTATCCTAGCATTTGGATGGAAATAAAAATTTTGTAGTTTTTCTTCAAAATCCAACCATAATGCCTCCTTAAGTCAAAACTACAAAAACTACACCAAATCTGAACCAAGTGTGAGCTGCAAAAAGAATAAACAACCTTGTTTGCTACTAATTCTAGCATTGTGTACAGAGTAGATATTAGAAGTGTCTTACCAGCACAGTAGGCAATAGCACACGAGTACGTGGGCCTCAGGTAGTAGACGTAGAATGAGCTGCAGTTCCTGACCTTTGTAGTAAACGATTGCGTACAACCATCGTTTATACCAAAAATGTTTATGCATGCTTTACGGTTCACCGTTTCGTCTTGCTCTGAGGGATTCTCTCCTTTTATCCAAACTGGAGCTAACGTGCCACAGCGATTTGGACTGACAACGGAGGTAGGCATCTCACCACCCGTAAAACTTGTAAAGCGGTACCAACCCGAAGGCAGATGTATATCGCACAGTGCTTTTTGTCCCTTTTTCCATATACTTCTAATGCTGCGCCGAGGTTCATCAATCTTTTTATAATTACGTTCATCACAACAATTACTGCAATCAGATTGAGCAACTGATCCCTCAAACATGACATGCAGGAGCACATATGAGAAAAACAAGCTGGTAAAATACATTTACAAGCCAGAATATTGAACATCGGTTCTGACAATGTCGCTCTACTTCGTGATCCTTCGTTACGGTCCGTTACTGAGATATTCATAAAATGTTCCTTCATAGTTGCTCAGACGAACAAATGATTTGATTGGTTGAACTTTACGTAAATTCTAAAAGTAACCTATCATGTCTCATGCATTCGGGAAGATCTGTGTCACCTGATCATAATATATAGCGCTCTTTCAATTTACCAGGCGGTGCATTTTGATAATGCATAATCTAAAAATCAGTCGGACAGGCTATGTGTTGATACTGAACAGTTACTGATTTGAAGCTCGTTTTTTCCCCAATGTTCCGTAATTATAGAAAATGACTACGTTGCCGATTGTGTTTGCCCACTTTGACTTCGTATTAGCTGTCTTCAGCAGTACCGTCAAAACACTTGACGCCTACTAAGTATATTCTAAAATCAACAACAGCTATGACACGTAACTCATTCCATTTCAATTGTTATTTGAAAACGAAATATCAGTAGGAATGCTTTCATGGAACTTTTTTCAAATGATACGTCGGTATTACATAGCTCAAATTCTCATGTCATATAAATTTTCACCTCATTGAAGAGGAGTAGCGTTTAATCTGAAACATCGTTCACTAATGCGTATCTCAAACAACAGCCAGGAGCTGTCATTTCTTATCAAAACCTAAACTTAGTTCTAGTGGCTAACTGTTAGCTTTACAACAGATAGGAGCACAGCCGAGGATGCTTTGAAAGAAGAGAAACAGTTTCGCATTTTCATGTCTTCTCTAAATTACGTGAAGAGATCACGTGGTTAGGTGTTTACCAAATTTGCAATGTTTTCAAACTCTAAAATGTCAAAAATGCGGGTTTGAATGTTTCAACGACTTGAGTGGTATTGGAATTACAAAGTGGTCACGTACTAGAACGCCAACTCTTCATACTAATTTCCATATCAGGGAAATAACTTAACGAAACCATATTATGGAATTCAGTTTAATGGAATAATCTGATGTATTTATTTAATAGAATCATTTGATGGAATCATTTTCTAATATCCAAGCAGATATTTGTTAATGGTATTGCCATCTGTGATGTTGATGATTCACTGGCTAATATTGAAAGAGGGCAAGAAATCTTGTGAGAAGATGATGGCTTTGGAGAAAAATAAAAAGAAGCTGTCGGAGTTGAAGAAACCCACCAACGACCATGAGAGAAAAGAAACTGTGAAATGTCTTACTATGCGACATTCGTGCAAGAAAAAAACCATGGAATCAAACATAACGTCCAACAGTCAGGACGTAGAAGAGGATGAAGAGTTGAATTGACTGTGTTCGTGACATTATATGATTTTGTTATTCAAGTTCGTATTAGGCAGTGTCCATAAGGAGAACTCAGTGCTGCACCATCTTCATGGATATAACGTTTATCGTCAAAACACGATAACCATTGTCACGGTGCTTCCAAGCTCATAGATTCCGTATAGTTTTCATTTTATGATGCATTTGTATTTTATTTAACAATGAGTGCTCATAGCTTCCAAGTTGATGATTATTACTTCGGATAGTTTTCATTTATGATGCATTTGTTTTTTATTAATTCAACAGTGTGTTTTTATAGTCTTTATGTTTGATGTCTTTTTTTATGACGATTTTTTTTATTCCTTTAAGTGTTCTATCACTTTTCTCATTATCTTTTATGTAAGAGTACATTTTTGATCTTAAACCAATGACTTCAATTATTGGTAAACAAGAAGCCTCACCTTTAATTTTTCCAGTCACCTTCCTAATAGTTTTGTCGAAATATGTTGAGTTTATTGGATGATCACTGTCATCAAATTCATCTTTATTATTACAGAAGTCTCTCAGAAGTTTCATATGTTAGACTATCTGTGTCAGGGAAAGGTAATCTTGCTTTGTTTTTATACTCCTTTTTTAATACAACTGTAATGGAAATCATACATTAGTATTATTCTAAGATCAAGAATACACAGCCCTACATATACCGGCGTTTTTAGAGTAATTGATTCTTTGATCGTAATGAACAGCTACTAAATTCTCATTGAAAACTTTTGACGACACATAAGTTGTATTCGAGCCACATTTTAATAATTTTTTTCATCAGTCACAAGTTTAACGTCTCCTCTTTTGCGAATATTTTCCACAGTTTTACCAAATACACTGTTATTTATAAGCTTAAAGAGGTCGTTTTCAATTAAATTTTTGGAATTGATACTCTTGTTTGCATTGAAATCTACAGCTGTATGTACTGATTTAACAATGCTGACTGACCCAGGATTGCAATACTCGAGGAAACATATTTAATTCTAATCCCAAATCAACATATAACTGCACGTTTCTGTAGCAATTAAAGCACGTACTTTACTTAGAGCTCATGAATTGAAAACTATCAAGGAACACAAGATGCTTTCCTAACACGAAAGATATATTTTTTTCCATGTTTTTTGGCATTACATTTATGTCTATCTGTTTTTCTTCACCTTTTTGTGTTTGTATATGTATATTGCTTTTTAGTTCTCTCCCTGATCTCTTGCATAATGAAAGGGCTGTTATAGCCTCTCAAACTATGGAAGATAACAGGTATCTTAATTTCTTCAGCTTATAATCTAAAGTTGTTGATATTACAGGTACAATCTTGATGAGCCAATCCTCTATATTTTTTCGTTATGTGACAATGACCTCTCGCTCTAATATCTTTATCAACATATTTTTAATCACAAATATGCATATATCATCGTTCTTAAAGTTTTCTACATCTTCATCAGTCATTCTCAATAGTTTATAGAAAATTTCTTTCATTGTGTTTTTACATGATTTCACTTCGGCATGTTCCTCAACATACAACTTTGTATCCATATCCAGTCTTTAATATCCTGATTTGATTCAGTATATGATTTATCATCATTTGGTTTACATCCATGCATTTTTTTCTCTAACAGCTTCAAAATCTGCATGGATGACAAATGGTACTTGTAATTTGTTATTTATCTATATTAATTGCTAAATTTTAATATATTTTTACCTTTTTAAGCACTTCAATGGCTTCAGCGCCATTAATTGGGATACAGTTAGTGTTATGCATGTTCAATACATCTTCAGAAGTGAAACGATACTGCAAACGATACAAACCGAAATGCTTCATAGTTTGATGTTTTGACTTATTATAAATGAATTTGTTGAAATCTTTGATAAGAATGTAAAGTTTGTTTGCACTCTCAGTCGGTTATAAGTAGAATGTTTGAGAGTATTTCTATACTGATTTAAATGTCTAATACCTATGACACCTGTACGGGAATTTCTTCCCGGCACTGATTCACGATCAAGTGAGGACTATATCTTTCTCCGTTTGAATGGTTTCTTTGAACGTGTTCACTCTGTTACAATCTGCTCTGTCTACTCTGTTCGTGCGTTAATTCAATCTAACTAAATCTCTCACAACAGTGCTTTATATTCTACGGAAACACAGTAATTTTTCGGTTAGCTTTGTAACTACGCAAACCCTGTTGTTAAATACTGGTTAAAATTCATCGTTTGTTCCCGAGGTTCTAAGTTCATAATCGCTAAATTTAAAAGTTTACACGCATTCTAAATGGGTGTGTCACGGGTCTAACGTGACGTAAAGGAAACAAATAAAAATGTGAAATAAGTGAAACACGAAATACAAAATTAGCTATAATAACAAATATTAATGTCGGACAACACCATTTATTGTCTTCATTTTTGAGGTTCACCAGTCCTTTAGCGGAATTTCTTTTTTCTGATGGTAGTTGAATGTAATATGATCCTTTCAGTGGAATATATTTAACAATTTTAATATAATTATTTTCAGAGCTTTCGGATATCCAACCAGTGATCTTGTTTTGAATCTCTTGGCTTCAATCTGACGAATTTAGATAAATATCACTTTCATTGATAACCATCATGGTTTTACTGCTGAAATAAGCTGATAAATGTTATAATATTTTGTTTACTGCTTTAGAAGAAGAAGTACAGAAATCTGGCCACGAAAGAGCGCCGGAAAGCAATTAAACAATTCTGGAAAACGAAATCGGAAAAGATCATGGAAAACCCCGTGGACTTCTTCCACCTCTTAGTCTTTCATCAGCAACAAAGCTACTTAGACTAATCCTGTCAGTCTGGATATAGTGGAAATGTTATGAAGAATGTTGCTGCCGCTGTTGCCAATATTTTTGCGCATTACTTTGCTAATGTAGCGCGAAATATCGGAGGGCAACATGTACGTGATTTGCTTGAGGAGAATGACCAATATCACACCTGCAGCGGGTCTATAAATAGAAAACATCACGATGCAGCCCTAGATTTGAACTTTAGATCAATTACTGAAACAGATTTGTCTGATGTCTTAAAAAAACTCAATCCTGGGAAAACACCTGATTGGGACTCCCCTACTGTACCTATCCTCCTTCAGAAAACTGCCTCCGCTATTGCTCCATCCTTGGGAGCCATATTCAACCATTGTATTGCAGAGGGCTTCTGGCCTACGGGGTGGAAAATGAAGCAATAGACACCTCTGTAACGTTGCTAGGAAACGAGGCTAGTCTCGCCCCAGGACTTGGGGGAAGTAGAGCGGGAAAATCGGGTCGGCCATCTTGTGTTGCTATAGTGTCGCCGCCGCTAATTGTATTAAAGGACGCTTATTAAACGTTACACTGGTGGCAGCGGTGGGATTCTGGACGAAATGGCTTCGAGGGAAATGCTGGAGGACGTTATCGAGCGATTAACCAAGCAGTTGAAGCTGGCAAACGACAAACGAGGAATTTCGACAAACACAGATGAGCCTTGAAGCGTTGGAGAAAGAACACAAACGAGTCGTCCAGCAGCTCGGCCAACTCAAGGGAAGAGATTTCACACTAATCAGTGAGAGGGACGAAGCGAGGGAATCGGCGAAGAAAGCGTTGGAGAAGGTTTCTGAGATGGAAAGCAAACAGTTGCCTTTTAAGAGACAGTCGGCGAAATCGACTGTAGTGAAGCCCGAAAAATTTTCGGGTAGTAGAAACGACACAGACTTCCAGGCGTTTATGGATCAGTTTGAAGTCTGTGCGAGGATGAACGATTGGAGTGAAGAAGAAAAAGCAATTCAATTGGTTTTGTGCATGAAGGAGAAAGCACACGTGGTCATGTCCCAACTCCTGTTGGACGACAAGAACTCCTACCAGCGCATGGACAGGCCCTACGCGAAAAAATCGGAATGCGTCAGGTCCCCGAAGCCGCCAAAGCTACACTTAAGGCTCGACGAAGAAAGGTAGGAGAAACCTTGTTGGATTTGAGTATTGATATTAAACGCCTTTGTGGAGAGGCTTACCCGACCTTGAACCCTGCTAGTTTAGAGCAAGCTTGTATTGATCATTTCACCGATGCACTAGGGGCCTCACTTGCAAAAGATGTGATTCGCTCTAAGCCCTCGACATTAGATAAAGCCCTTTCAGAAGCTCTGGAGCTTGAAGCGTTGGAACTCAGAGCTATGAGAATGAGAGAGAGGGTTTTAAACGATGTGACAACCAATGGGGGAGGAGTTCGTGAGGTGCTAAACTTACCCCTACCAGGCTGGGCCCCCGAGCTTTCAACCATGATTGCATCAGCTACAGCAAAGGCAGAAACTGAAGCGGTGGTTAATACAATCCCTTCAAGGAGTGTTCAAGGAAACTACGCTCCTCCTCGATTCAGACAACCCAATGGCAGGGGTAGGGGATGTTGGTCATGTGGGTCTATGTATAATTTCCAGAGGAACTGCCCACGGGGAAACTTCCGCAGGGCTGGGGACAGATCGTAACCGTGAGTCGCTCCCCTCCCGGAGACCAAGTACCAGTGATACGCATTAGCTCCATCCAAACTAACGTGTTCTTGCTCGACTGCAAGATCAAAGGGGTCCCTGTGAGTGCAGTGGTGGATTGTGGTAGACCGATCTGC
This sequence comes from Stylophora pistillata, assembly GCF_964205215.1. Classification (NCBI taxonomy): domain Eukaryota; kingdom Metazoa; phylum Cnidaria; class Anthozoa; order Scleractinia; family Pocilloporidae; genus Stylophora; species Stylophora pistillata. The sequence goes on along the minus strand of NC_142527.1, from coordinate 19,872,418 downwards.
ATTTTGAATAAGGAAGTGTTCAAACATATCGGCTTAAGTGACACCCTGGGGTGTCACCTTGTGGGTGCTGAGGGCTCACAACTCAGTATCCTGGGAACTGTGGAACTAGACCCCACTCTCGAGGGGATAAGAGCTAAGCAGCTGTTTTATTTTTGTGACAATCTGAAGCAGAATTCCCTACTTGGGATGGACTTTTTCCAAAACAATGGTGCGTTCTTGACTTTAGTAGGGGAACTCTGCACGCTGGAAACGCCCAGATAAAACTGAGGGGCGAATCTCGTTGGGAGGCGCACAGGGTCTCACTGGTAGAAACTGTTACCATATAACCAGATCAGAAGGTTCTTCCTGTTTGCCAAGTCAAAGGGGTGAATTTGGAAGGAATTCATGGGATCCTAGAACCCCCGGACAGGTTCTTTGAACGGTTCCCGATTGCGGTGCCCAGTTTTCTATCCTCGGTAGATAATGAATCGGTCCTGTTTTGTTTTGTTTTATAAATTAAACAAAACCTTTTGGAATTAAATGGCCAAATGAAGCTATCAAAGCTCTGGGAGTCTACTACTCCTATGATCCAAAATTACTTCTAGAAAAAAATTTTATTGAAAAACTTGACACCATAAAGAAACTCATAAATATTTGGAGCTCCAGAGGTCTCTCCCTGTTTGGAAAGGTGACTATAATTAAATCATTGATTATCCCAAAGTTTGTTTAGGTATCCTCGCTGTTACCCACCCCCAAGGAAGTTATTAAACAATTAAATCAATTGCTATTTAAATTTCTATGGAAAGGCGTTGATAAAGTAACACGCTTGTCAGCAATAAACGAATACGAAATTAGTGGTTTAAAAATGATCGATTTTGAAACTATGGTTAAATCTTTAAGACTTACCTGGCTTAAAGGAATTTTTGGTGAAAGTGATGGTGCGTGGAAGAGTTACATACGTAACATACTGAAACAGTCTGGTGGTTTTTTCTTATTTCGCTGTAATTACGATGTAAAAGACATCCCTATTCGCTCACAATTCTATACCGAACTTCTTCAATGGTGGTCCGAATTCCGAATCGAATTTGATACAGAAAAATACTGGCAAAATATAATTTTGAACAATAAAGACATTCGTATCAATAACAAGTCCGTCTTTTATAAAAATTTTTTCGAATCCGGCATTATTTACGTAAACGATCTCTTATTTGAATTAAATAATATAGACTCCTATAATGTTATTTTAAATATTATCAACAAAACCTACTCTTTAATCAACAACAAAGTCTTTGATGTTTTGGAAAAGACATCAAAACATTTTTACACTCTGCTCCTAAACGCAAAAGCAAAATCTCCAAACAATGCACAAGTTTTACAACGTGATTTCAACTTAAACGAAGAACAATTAAAAAAAGTGTTTATCTTGCCTCACACAGTAAGCTTTGAACCTTACGTGAGAGCCTTCCAGTACAAGGTCCTAAATTCTATATTATTCACTAACACCAAGCTATTTAAGATAGGATTCATCACAGAAGATAAATGCTCCTTTTGCAAGTCTGAATCAGAAACCTTGAGCCATCTTCTTTTTGATTGCATAAAAACAAAAAGTTTTTGGAGAGATTTTTAATCTTAATTTTACAGTCTTTCAAAAGAATTTGTACACCTTACCTTGAAAGATGTTACTGTAGGTATTATAATCACGAACTGTCCTTTACTTAATTACTTATTACTGATAGCTAAGTTATATTTATGGGATTGCAGAAGAACTCAAATATTATCCAATATAACTGGCTTCAAATTAAAGGTTAAAAATAAGTTTGAAACAGAAAAATATGTGTGTATGAAGAATAATACTTTAGCTAAATTTAATAAAAGGTGGCTAATAACTAATTAACTGGTTAAGCTAACTTCAATACTAGAAGTAGTAATATCTGTGTTAGTATTTTATAGTATAGTGTATTATAATACTGTAAAACTAGTAACAGTGGCACTTAGTAGTAATAGTAGTAATAGAAAATCTAACAGTAGGGGTGTAAGCTTTGAACTGTCTTGTAAGTAGTGTAAACCGTTGTTATACTGTAAATAATGTGAGTAGTCGTATTTTAATGTAAGTTACGTAAGTGACTGTATTTGTAATTTGTAAGTTTGTGAATAAAATAATAAAAAAATGTTAAAAAAAACTAAAATAAAAAATAAAAAAAAATAATGGATCGGTCCCAGTTCGTTTCTACAACTATTCCGGCCGGCCAGTTACCATCCACAAGGATACAAATGTCGGGGAGTTCTCTCCAGTAGTAGAAAAGGGCCAAACAATACCTACGGAGCGCAGTTACAGAGTAGAAACCGCCTTTCCCGACAGCAATAATCGAAAACTGAATTGCAACGCGGTGTCAGTCGAAGCAGAGCTGAGTTGGGATGCAATTGAGGAAATAAAAAAGCTATTCCCCATAGACAATAACCAGCTAACAGAAGATCAGAAACTTAGCGTATGGATAATTTTGGCCAAGCATTCCAAAGCGGTATCGAGAGGGCCACATGACATTGGCCACTGCACTAAGGCCCAATTACGAAACAACACTGGCTCTGCTCCCCCTTCAAGACTTCCCCTGCGCCGCTTTTCACAAGAACAAGAGAATTACATAAACGAGGAGACGCAAAGGCTACTTGAGGGAGATGTGATAGAAGCTTCCACCAGTCCTTAGAGTGCCCAAGTCGTCTTAGCTTATAAAAAGGATGGCTTATACCGTTATTGAGTTGATTTTCGCAGACTAAACAGTGTCACCGTCAAGGAGCACTACGCTATCCCGAAGGTGGAGGACATGATTGATCCTCTTGCCGGAGCAAGATTCTTTTCAACTCTAGACTTCATCTCTGCCTATCATGCATTCGAAATCCACCCCGATGACAGAGAGAAAACAGCGTTCTCCACCAAGCAAGCAAGGACACTGGCAGTGGAAGCGGGTTCCCTTTGGGCTTTGTAATGCAGCTCCCTTCTTTGTGCGCCGGATTACTAGTTTGTTAACAGGAATGACATGGGAAGAACTCTTGGCATTCTTTGATGATGTCCTGCTCTTTAGTCCCACCTCTGCCAAGCACTGTGAATCACTGGATCGTGCTCTTTCCCTCATTGAGGAGGCCGGGTTAAAGGTGAAGCCAGAGAAATGCCGTATTCTGCCAAAGCGCGTACCATTTGTTGGCCACATCTTATCAGTGCAAGGAGTGTCCACAGGTCCTGAAAAGGTGTCTGCAGTGATGTCCTGGCCTCCACCAACCACCGTGTCTGAGTTGCGTGTTTTCCTGGGCAAGGTTGGGTGCTACCGAAAGTTTATACCAGACTTTGCAACCTTTGCACACCCTTTGTTCCAACTAGAGGAGAAGGGGCGTCAGTTTATTTGGTCGATCGCCTGTCAGAAGTCTTTTGATGGCCTGAAACAAGCCCTACGTGCAGCGCCTGTGCTCGCCTTTCAACAATTTGACCTTCTTTTTGTGTTAGACACTGACGCTAGCACAACCGACGTCGCTGCCGTTTTGTCTCAAGTGCAGGATGGTGAGGAGCGCCCCGTTGCGTATGCTGCGAAGGTCCTGACAAAATCGCAGCGGAAGTGGCCTCCAACCAAGCTTGAAATGTATGCCCTTGTGTTTGGGACAGAGTCCTTCTACCCTTATTTGATCAACAAGCAGTTTGTTGCTCGGCTGGACCACCAATCGTTAGTGTGGCTTCAGAGTTTTAAGCACCCCAAACCACAGGAAGCCCGATGGGTTGAGTACCTGCAGCAGTTTGACATGAAAATAGAACATCGGCTTGGTCGTCTGCATGCCAATGCTGATGGCCTGTCGCGTAGACCTTGGCCAGAAGACCCACTGGTTGACAAGCTGGAGGAAACAAATGTCTCTAGTGCGCCATTGATTGTTGAAACGACGACCCATGTTGATGATTCAACCCTCCCTGAGGGTATGCAGTCTGAACCTAGACAAACGCCCTTGCCATGGTCCAATGAGCACTTTAGAACAGAGCAGTCCAAAGAAAACCATCCACGAGCAGTGCTGCAGTGGCTGGAAGCAGGGAGGCGACCACAGAAGCAGGAGATGGAAGGGGCTAACCGGCATCTGTGGTCTCTGTAGAGTCAGTACAATCGACTGCTGTTAAAGGATGAATTGTTGCACCGGCGATGGTTCGACGAGAAGACCGGACGCGAAAACCTACAGTTATGTGTCCCACAGCATTTGAAGGGAGATTTGCTGCAGGAGCTACATCACCAGTGTGGACACTTGTCAGTACGTAAGACTACAGACAATGTGCGGAAACGGTTTTACTGATTTGGCCATATTGTGGACATCGAACTGTACTGTCAAACATGTCGCACGTGTGGTTCCAGAAATGGACCAATTCCTCGACCGAGGGCACCTATGCAATCCATTAGGACTGGTTATCCACCCGAGAGGATTCAGATCGACATTCTTGGACCACTTCCTGAGACCAACAGGGGAAACAAGTTCGTTGCTGTTGTGGTCGATATGTACACCGAGTGGCCCGAGGCATATGCCCTACCTGATGAAGAGGCCGAAACTGTAGCGCACGCTGTTATGGACAACTTTAAATGCCGCTTCGGTTGCCCTCGTGGAGTGCTTAGTGACCAGGGCCGTAATTTTGAGTCGCAGACATTCCGTGGGTTATGCAGGTTGATTGGATTCCTCAAACAGAGGACAACTCCTTACCACCCTCAGTTTGATGGGGGTGCGGAACGGCTTATCCATACGGTTACTAATATCATTGCCACGATTGCAGAGGAACAAAAGCAATGGGATCGACATCTTCCTAAGGTCCTACTGGCGTTGCGAGCATCGACCCATGAAACGACGGGGTTCTCCCCCAGTACGCTGATGTTTGGCAGGGAGCTGAGGTTGCCCATTGACGCAATGCGAGGGGAACCCCCGTCAGAACAATCCCCTGATTACCCGTCATTTGTGAAGAAACAGCCTGAAATCCTCAAGGAAGTACAGGAAGAATATAACAGCCAATCTCCGTCACCAGAAAGATGTCTATGACGCACGCTGCAAGCGGAGATCAAGACCTTACAAAAAGAGTGATCTGGTCTGGCTAGAGGAGAAGGCTGTTTCCAGGTGGCTGCACCGGAAGTTCCATCGTCCCTGGTCCGGGCCATGGAAGGTAGTCAAGGTCGTTTCGGACGTCACCTACAGAATACAGTGTCAGGAAGTGGCTCCCTTGCGGAAGAGACGTAAGACCAGACTAATTGTGCACTTTAACCGTCTTAAGGCGTACCACGCAAGGTCCGCTGAACTTCAGCCGACAATGCGCGTCACCGAGGAGGACGGCGACCTATCGATGGATCTGAATGTTGGAGAGCTTGCTGTGGTGAGGTCACAGAGGGCCCACAACATTGAACCTGCCCAGACCCTTAGACGTTCAGATAGGAACCGTCGTGCTCCTGTCTGGATGAGAGACTTTCTCTTAGAGAAGGACCTTGATACCACCCTTCTTCCACTAGGGGAGGGGGGGAGTGACGTTGCTAGGAAACGAGGCTAGTCTCGCCTCAGGACTTGGGGGAAGAAGAGCGGGAAAATCGGGTCGGCCATCTTGTTGTGTTGTTATAGTGCCGCCGCCGCTAATTGTAGTAAAGGAGGTTTATTAAACGTTACACCTCTATTCAAAAAGAGAGACAAGCCGAGAAAAATTATCGCCCGATTACAGTACTCCATTACTTGACAAAGTGTTTGAACATCTTCTGTGGGAACAAAATACTACGTAGTATGATCGTATCTTCTATTCAAGAATGACAGCCTATAGAAAACAACATAGCTGCGTGTCCTCGTTAGTCCGATCTCGTTGAAGACTGAAGGAAAGCTTTCGACAGTAAGGAGAAGGTCAACTGGTCAGCAATAGACATGAGTAAGACTTTTGACCCCCTTCACTACTCTCTAAGCCTGGCCAAAGTCAGTGCATCTGGTTTTAGCGACAGTTCTCTGGATTTAATGCAATCCTTCCTTTATGGTCGACTGAACAGGGTCAAAGTTATTACAACCAAACGCGATTGGAAAGAAATGAAACGAGGCTACCCACAGGCATCATCACTTAATCCTTTGCTGTGTAATCTCTATCAGAAGGACTCATCCCAGTGAGCGTCCTCTCCAGATTAAGAAATCTGATCCTTATGGAAGAAAAATTTTATATTAGTCCTCAATATTGCCATATTTGACATATTGTCTCCTAACATGGCACTTCTGTAAAGCCTCCCACGCTAAAAAATTTGAAAGAGTACAGGAAAGGGTTCCTAGGATTATGTATAACACATTCAGTGGAGTACTCTAATCTTCTTAACCGTGCCAATCTATCTAGCCTACAAAATAGGCGTTTACAAGATCTTGCTACATTAATGTATAAAGTAAAATATGGTTTGGTACCTTGTAATGTTGTTGACATTTTTAGTGTTAAGTCATCCAAACATTACTCAAGAAATAAGGATTTTCATCTACCCAGATTTAATAGTGTACATTACGGGAAACATTCTTCGAGGTACTTTAGACCATATATATGGTCTACATTGGACAGCAAAACCAAGGACAAGCCTACGTACCTTTCAATCCTTGAACTCCAACATACGGTATATTAACGTTTGAAAATATTTCTTTGCATTTTTCTATATTTTTACTAGTGGGGATAACTGTAGTTTTAAACTTTTAAATTTTAACTTTTATTATATTTAGGTTTTAGTGAACTATGAATTTATCCAATGATACCATGTATAAACTCATTTTTAATTTTTTCCTATTATTTTAGTGTCTCCAATTATCTTTTTCAGAACAACGACACTTCAATAAAGTTGTTATTATTAATTACGCTCTTTCGTGGTCTAGGGATTAGTCTTATGCTTTTGTCAGAGAAATTGTTTTATCATCTGCGATCACTAATTCCCAAGAAGATTTGATTACTAACTTTTTTAAATACTAGTTTGATTTGAAACTTCCTGGAATATCACCGGCAGAATTAGATCCTATTAACTATGAATACCTCTTCTGTCCAGTTTGGAGCGTATCCTTTATCTAATGTGTGTCTTCTGTACTTCGATATTTGAACCTTATCACCTGCTTTGAATTTCTGTTTGGATGATAACGATTGAAGTAGACAGTTCCTTCATTCTTCTTTTTACTTGCCTCTACGTCCTTTATGTTATTATACTGTTGCAAAATTTTAGGTGTTATGTCTAAATACTGCCATAGTGT